>NW_026933060.1:0-5388 GCF_032062105.1 Saccostrea cuccullata
ATCCTGAAAGCATGTGCATTCACGTGTGCTTGCAAGAGCGCGCACGTGCAACACCAGAAATGTCCAATATAATTGATATAGACGTAACTATTTATATTTTTGATGAAATGTTTTGAAACTCATAATGTAAGGATATATTAGAAGCATAGACAAGAGAACATGGTCAAATTAGCAAGATCTCACGTGCTTGCACGTGAGCTTTGCTTTGATTGGCTAAACTAAAGTTTCAATATCTTTCTTGTTTTTCGACAAAATCCTTTGAAATTTTGAACATGGTTATACATTATAAAGATCTACAGCATGGTATATAAGAATTATCACGAAAAGCATGCGCATGCACGTGTGCTGCAGTCTGATTGGCTGAAACTTTAAATGTCCATAACTTTCTTAGTTTTCAACGAAACGGGATACAATTTAGACTATAAATAGGTATAAAAGATTCCTACATAATTGTACTATCAAAATGAATGCACGAACAGGCATTCATGCAAGTGCACGTGCGAAATACGCAAAATGGCCAATTTTTAAAAAAAAAACAGTGAAATGGATATTGTAAAGAATTTTTTTTTATTTATTCTTACGATATATAGATATATTATTGTTTAGACATTATCATCATGCCATATTCATCTTGCATGTGTATGCGCGTGCGTGCGCGTACAATGCGTTAAATGACATATAGTTGATGTCATTGTAGCTTTTATAATTCTTTGATGAAACCCTTCGATACTGATCATATTTTTAAAAATGTTTTACAGGAATTAGGCACAAGAAGGGATTTGGGGAGCGTTGGGGGAACATCTGTAACGGTCCCCGTTACAATTAGCACTAGTTTATCATTTGCTTTAGTATATCGATGAATCCATTTGATGAGCAGATGTACCAGAATTTCTATTTAATTTTTTTAAAGATATTCTTTTTTGTCTGAAAAAAAAACATGACCACCATTTCAGCTTTGAATGTCTTGTGCTTTCCTTGCATAGTTGCTTTTATGAAATGCTAGATTTTGTTTGCGACCGATTTGATGCTTTGCATCAATTTTACTTGTATACCAATGTGTTCGTCTGCTACAGAAAGAAAGAAATTACGTCATGTAGGCCTACAGTCAATGTGGCGTTTGTAATAAGAAAACTGGTATTCGCAACCCGGATTATTCCGCGAGGCACATAGTCTGGTCCTGATTTTTAAAAGAAGCCTGGAAATAACTTCTAACGGCAAATAATTATTATTTGGTCCAGCATAGCTTTTTAACCTAATTCGAGTATGCTGAATCCGAAAAAATATGCTGGCCTTCATGAAAATGGCGTTAAAGAGGTCAAAATGGCGATTCAAAATGGCGGACATCCAATTTTTCTAATTTTCTCTAAATGTCGTTAAAAATGGAGAAGTAATGAGTGAATATCTTACTGAGTGTAATAAAACTATAAAAAATATAATAAAATGCTAACATTATTAGTTTAACTTACAAAATTTAGCCGTTTTTTCGCTTAATTCGAATTTTCTCTGATTTATTTGTCTATTGTTTCTTTATTGTCCTTTGGTCAGGATTTTACATTTGCAAATATCCATACACTGCAGATTTGTATTTTTTCCTCTACATCTCACTATTCTACAATTGAATAATGGTGCAGCTGTAAGTTTAAAGTCAAAATGGCGGATATTCCTTTTTTTCAAATTATTTCTTAATGTCGTTTACATAGGAGAAAGGATTTGTGAATATTTTATTGAGCGATGTACAACTAGGTAAAATTCCAATAGAACACTAGTATGATCACTTTAAATCGGAAAATTTAGTCGTTTAAATTTAGAATGTGTTATTTAGCTCAAAATGGCAATTCGAATGATGTGTTATACATTCGATTTCGTAAAATACCCAAACTGCTTAATTCTGATTTGTTTTGCAGAAAATAAATAACAGGTTTTTTTTATTCATGAAATAATGTTCAAATATGTGATGGTAGTTTATGGATATTTTCATTAATGACTTAGGATTTTTATTAAACGGATTTTTGTTTAATTACTTCCATTATTAAGATAAATTTTTGAGGACAATTCCAAAGACATTTCACCTATTATCCATCATATATGTATCATGCTTCTTCATATAAAAAGCTAATAATATCATACAATAATTGCTGTTTTGAGGACAATATGAAAATTAAGTTACCCCAGGAGCAGTATTCACCGAGCATTAAGGCGAGTGAACATTGTAGTTCGAGGGTTGCTAAATCATATCAGTTGTTGGAAATTCTTGATCTAATTTTAGTCCAGTGTAGAAAAAAATATTTATGTTCATGTGGAAGATCTAGTGCAACATAACTTATTGTGATTTTTAAAATGATGAACCACGAGCAATTAGATTGCTAGTAATTGTTAAATCTGAATATATTATAATATCCAAACATAAACATATTTATTAAGAATTATCAGTATAATATACGTAAACCATAATTTTTTTTGATTGTCCAGCTCTGATTCTGTGTCCCTACATTTGCATTTTGTTATTCTCAGTCAAACATTCAACAGCATTCTCTAATATTTCATGGTGTGAACGGTACTCCTCCCTCCACCAATTATTGAACAGTGTATATAAATTTAAAAAAAAATAAATTTACAAAATCTGAAAGAAGAAAATGTTTGTGTTAAATCCTTCCTCGATTCTTGATACAACTTTACACTATCCTAACGAAGAAGTGTGGATCAAGTTGCCTTGTAAAGTTCTTAGAGTGTTCAAGAAAATTTTGTTGTCAAGAGAAGTGTTGACTAGATCGAAGTCAAGAATGGCTTATGCCTATTGTTCGAAAGCTTATAAGTGATAGGAAGCTTATAAGCTTATAAGTGATAGGAATCACGAGGAACCTGCAGGCACTATTAAATTGCATAATTTTACAACTTTTCTCACCAAAATATGCACACAATGTGATTCCAAATGATGAAGTTTGAGAATTTTCTTGCTAATAGAATGACCTTTCTACCCAAAAAGAAAACAAATCTATACGCGGTCACGAAATAAAGAGCTACAAGTCTTGAATATCAGAGATTTTTTTTTATAACCCCCCCCTTCCCCCCGATTGAAAAGCGGGAGGGTATAGAGTAATCTGTATGTCCGTCCGTCTTTTACGCTTTGGGGTACCCGTCTCTTATCCGCAACTCGTCTCATGCCACTGAATGAAATTTGATAAACTTTCACAGAACCTTTATTACATATTGCCATTGTGCACCTCCTCTTTTACTTTTTGATCCAACACATATTTTGGGTTTCACATAACAAAACATGGACACTGTGTATTCATAGGTATTCATATGGGTGACGGGGGTATCATTTAGTGAGCTAATTGCTCACAGTACCTCTTCTTCATTTTGCATAAGGTTTTGGAAAACAATTAAAATAGACTTTTAACATTTGAACATAAATGTATTTGTCCTTGAGTGTTGATTGATTGTATATTGTTTAACGCCGAGTCGGCTATTTTTCAGCCATGTTTCGGCGGACTATCAGTTTAAATAATCGGTTTTTGGAGGATTTTGGTTTCTCTGGTGGCCCCCTGTGAGCTTACTCTTTTTCGAACTCCAGAGAAAAGATCTTTTACGTGCAAAGTGGGTTGTCATCCTTGACACAGGGCACTGTTTTACTTGACTGTTGAAAATACCAAAATTCCGAAGACAGTGAAATATATAAAACTAGTGCTAATTGTAACGGGGACCGTTACAGATGTTCCCCAAACGCTCCCCAACCCCCTTTCATAGTCATATTCCCTGTAAGCGTAATTAAAGAAGACAAACTCTATGCATTTGAGACTTTAACAACGTTTACCAAGAAGTGTACCATGTTCATTCAAATTTTATCATTGCACACTTGCGCGTGTGAATGCATGTGCGTAATGACCATATCATATTGTCTACACAATCTATGTATTTTAATATGCTAAATATTAAAGTATTTAATCCAAAAGTATATAAAAAAAACACTCATTCAAGTGTATTTTTGATTATACCCATTTCACGTGCACGCACGTGCATACATGAGCATGGTGACCATTCCTTCTTGTAGAAGTCTATTACATCTATCTATGTTCTAAATCCCACCCCGTTTGGTTGAAAACCAATTGAGTTATAGCTGTTTAAAGTTTCAGCCAATCGGATTGCAGCGCATGTTCACGCACATGTATGCATGTGCATGGTGACCATGCCTTCTTGTAGAAGTCCACTATATATATCTATGTTCCAAATTGCATCCTGTTTGGTTGAAAACCAAGGTAGCTGTTTAAAGTTTCAGCCAATCAGACTGCAGCGCACGTACACGCATGTTGTTGCATGTGCATGGTAACCATACGTTCTTGTAGAAGTCCGTTATATGTATCTATGTTCCAAATCCCATCCTGTTTGGTTGAAAACCAAGGGAGTTATAGCTGTTTAAAGTTTCAGCCAATCAGATTGCAGCGCACGTGCATGCACGTGTTTTCATGATCATTGCTATATATCATGTTGTAGGATATCCTAACGCATGGCTATGTACAAAATTTCAAAGGATTTCGTCAAAAAACAAGAAAGATATTAAGACTTTAGTTTCAGCCAATCAGAGCAGAGCGCACGTGCATGCGCGTGAGATATTGCTATTTTGACCATGTCATCTTGTCTATACTACTAATATATCCTTACATTATGAGTTTCAAAGCATATCATCAAAAAATAGAAAACTTTAGGCAATATACATTATATTGGCCATTTAACGTGTTGCACGTGCTTGCTCTTGCAAGCACGTGCGCGCAAAATGACCTTCGTTCGGAAAATCTACATAACATGTCTACTGACCCTAAAAACATTTTACCTTAGTCGGATGTGTAGTTTACAAGAACACTCGAGGACAAATTTTTCCCAGGAATAATAATAATAATAATAATAACTAGTGCTAATTGTAACGGGGACCGTTACAGATGTTCCCCAAACGCTCCCCATCTCCCTTTTGGTGCCATATTCCTTATAAGCTTCATTAAATAAGACAATCTTAATGCATTTGAGACTTTAACAACGTTTACCCAGATGGGTACCAAGTTCATTCAAATTTTAGCATTGCACGCGTGCGCATGTTAATGCATGTGCGTAATGACCATATCATCTTGTTTACACAATCTATATACTTAAATTTACTAAATATTAAAGTATTTAATCCAAAAGTATTAAAAAGTACGCTCATTCAAGTGTTTTTTTTTTTATTTTACTAATTTACGTGCACGCACGTGCATACATGAGCATGGTGACATACCTTCTTGTAGAAGTCCATTACATGTATCTTTGTTCTAAATCCCACTCCGTTTGGTTGAAAACCAAGGGAGTTATAGCTGATTAAAGTTTCAGCCAATCAGATTGCAGCGTACGTACACGCACGTG
>NW_026933061.1:0-55328 GCF_032062105.1 Saccostrea cuccullata
ATAAAGTTCATAAAAGATTCTAATCCAATGAAGAAAAGATTCAAAGGTATTTAAGTGCATTTACCTGATTTTAAATCTTGGGACATTGTTAAACAAAACGATTCTCGTAAATAATTCTCACCTATACATAACAAAACTTTGACAGAACATCACCAGTTAAAGAAAAGAACGGTAAGTTGGTAATTCATCAACTTAAAAATAACCATGTACTATAATCAAGTCTTATTTTTTAAATTAATAAGCATTAATTCACTACAGATTGATATTAATAATTATTATAATATTAATTTGATTATAATATTAATAGTAATAAATTTCTATTTAGACATCTAACAGGTGAAATAAGTTATCAGTATACCGCCACCATCTCAAACCAGAAAAATCTATAGTTTGTATCTTTAAAAAAAATAAAAACTCATTGATTAAAAAAAGCTGTAAATGATATAAAACTCTCTTCTTTAATATACAGATTTTAATTGGAAAATTCAAATTTTTGTGGAGGACAAAACTAAATACTGCTCTGTAAAGCCAACAATGAATCGGAATTGTTCATCTATCATAGTTGATTTATACACTTTGTTAAAACTATTGTTATAGTACCGACGTTCAAGTACTTTTTAGAATCTGTTGCAGGGGTCAACTAAAGGCAAGCCGGGGATTTTAGATGATTAATGTACAATTTGTTTAAAAATATTGGAGCTGCTGAAAATGATACTTAGTCTTATCATCTTCATGAACATGATGTTCATTTCAACAGCATCATCTCAAGGTACATTGTAACAATCATGAAACAATTTCCTATCTTTAATCATTAAAACGTTTATTTATGTTTAATAATTACTTGAGGATGTATGATACATATATATTGGATCTCACATCATTTGTAGTTAAATTTGATTTTTATCCATCGAGTTGTGAGTTTTATATCCTTGAACCTTGGTGAGGGGATAAAAATACAAAAGAAATAGTATCATGTTTGTAGATAATGAATCAAATACCATTATAAGATAAAATGTATAATTTGATTTAAAAGTTAATCTAATGAAATTAAAAAATTATGTAAATGCTGATTCTTGAAAATTAATAGCATTCATTTGAAATCATAATATGCCTCCATTATATAATCATTGAAAATAGCTTAACCATTTATATGTATATAACTTTAGTAGAATTAGTACATTCTTGAGGAATCTATTCGGATACACAATTATATAGCAAGATTTATTATAAGTATCTCATGCAAAATGTTTTTGAGGTGTTTCCACCCTCACAATTTTAATGGTTCAAAGTAAAAAAAAAATACTTTCATTTAATATGCCTTAAATTTTCCAATTATTGCACAAATTGTATAGGTCATCATATCAGTATTATTTAAGATGCGAAACATAATAAACAGAAGCGTATGTCAACATAAAAAAATCACGCATTTTTGTAAACAGTATTATGAAAAATATTAAAAACTGGTTAGAAAACATAATTTTTGTGCTGAATGTTCCTAAATATACTTCCTACTTATGAAATACTTTTGAATTGTGGATATGAAGGAAACTATTTTATATTAGAAGTACAATAAAGCGAATGCCTGAATGAAAAGACCTAAGAAGGAGTTATTGCCCTTGTCAACATTTTTAAAGATCGAAAAATTAATCAAATAAAGAAAATATGCATTTTGAAAATCCGTTTACTTAACAATATTTATCAATACTCCTATTGTAAAGCATTCTTCCAAAAGATATTGTTCTATTAGGTATGAATTAAAGTTAATTTCAGTTTATGCAAAACCCTATGACATCATAGGAGGGTGGAATTACCTTTATACAATTAACAGCTTTAATTATTGCAATGATTATAAATAGCTAGATTCAATAAACTGCATCGTTATTTCATTATAATGATTTTAAATTGACATCAACTGCACAAAAGCTTTCGCAAACACTGCTCAGCAATTCTTTTGAGATACAAAACTCTTAAAACTACATAAACAGAGTGTAATTTTTACCTGAGAAATGCTGTAAGTTGTATCTTACAACATTATTATTGTGAGTTAACTCTTTCAAGAGGATTTTAAAACTGATCCATTGGCGATAAATAATTAGAAACCGTCAGATAAAGTAATAAATGATTAAATAATAGTTATCTGCAGGATTTTCATTTCATATGCAATAGAAATGTTAGTCCTTTGAGGACCTAAACGTCGATGAAAAAACAATTCTATCAGGTATAACAGAGATACAGGAAAATGGGATGGTCTGACTTCTGTTATATTGAAAAAGGGGATCTATAATCATTTTGTTATTTCTTAAAAAGATACTGGATATTTATACATTTTTTCTTAAGGACTTAAGCAAGGGAACCTTACCTACTGATATTTTTTTCAAGATATTTTTAATTTAAGATTATAGAGTCATCAGATGGTCAAAGACAAAAAATCGGCTTTCATAACCAGGAGTTTTTGGAAGATATTAAATTATGAAAATGTTTCCATTATTCAAAGAAACATATACAAAAATTACAAAACATAAATAAATTCCAGATTTTTTTTCCATCAAAATTTGTTTTATAAGCAAACACTGTCAACAAAATGTCCACTACAGTAGTAAAAAAAATCCACCCATCGAACACCATCACAAAACGCGTTTCAACCAAAGGAACCTATGCTACTACTTTCTCTTCAACAGCCACAGTACTCAAGTCGGGTTTGCATTTAATTATACTTATGATCTCAAATTTTTAAAGTATATCATTTTTCTTGAACAAACAAGATATGCCTGTGACTGATTCTCCTGTATTGCAGATATTTTAAAGATTAGGTCTAACTCAAATATACTCTTCAAAAAAAGAAACGCATAGTAGGAACAATGCCCTGAAAATTTTTGATAGTTTTGTCATACCTTTTATTTTTGTATGAATATGATGTATTAGAGTGAAATGAATGATTTTTTAATGCAATTGTTAACTTTACAGTTATTCCACAAGTCTCACAGACAAAAAGACCCAATTTTGCAAAATTTTCCCCAAAATTTTGATCTCAATTTTCATTTGTTGAATTCCGATGCAATTCCTTCAGGTACAAAGGGGCTTTCAAAAGCGGGGGTTCTCGATATTTTGAATCTGGTTTTATCTGAAAAATGACGCCTTCTAAAATTGCTGCATCTGAATGTTGCGTGGCACAAAAAGGAAAATAGGCGACTGGAAGCAGGGGTACCGCAATCTACAGTTGCAAAAGGTTTTAATGTTACACACAAACCATATCTAACCTATAAAACGTAAACCATTAACATCGAACACCCAATGTTCGCAAAAAATATGGTAGACTACGTGTGACATCAGCAGCACAGCATCACTTCCGAGGATTACGCAAATTGCATGAATGTAATGCAAGGACGTCATCTAAAGCATTAGCTATCCCTGAATTGAACAGATCATCTAACAAGACCGTTTTCAGCTGACTACGAATTATTGCAAGAGGATTTTTCATGTCATTGTTCCGACCCCACAACACCCCAAATATCGACTTCAAAGATCTCAGATGAATAGAGTTTGACCACAACATCACTGCTGAACATTTTGGTTAATCTAATAGTCCAGAATGTTTATCTGAAAGCCTCTTATAAGTTTAAGAGTGCTAATGCTTTTTAATGAAGGTTAGATAGATAACTGCCTCCAGGACGTTAAAAAAGTTGGTGGTGGTAGTGTAATGATATGGAAAATGGTTAATAAGAAAGTAAGATTGATTTGGTTCGAATTCAATGGACTTTGATTGAAAAAGGTACTCTAACCATGTTCTACCTACACATACCCATTCAATTATGCAGCATCCTAGAGCCGTATTGCAATCTCACAATATACAGCCACATATTGCTCATTTGACACACCTATTCTTGCAAAGAAACAACAACCTTTTCAGTCACAGTCATCTAAATCGCTAGATTTAATCCAAATTAAGCAGCATTGGCCAAAATGGATTGAAATGATTTGCCAAAGACAATCGCATCCCCAGACTCTGCAACAGCTGACTAAATTACTACATTTGGAGTGGGAGAGTATTCCTATACAGTTTTTATTAAACACATTTGCTTCCATTAGATGCCGTTTATGGCTATCATTTGTGTCTGCGGGGGGGCATACCAGATATTTATCTTCAATGGTCTTAAACTGACTATAATTTTAAATTTGTTGAGTAATTCTGGCATTTAGATAGTATTCCTATTGCTTACCACATTTCTGTTTTATCAATGCATCATTTTACTAAATAATCTTTATGTTCAATATGTCACTAAAATTCTACGATGCGTTTCTTTTTTTGTAGAGTATATTAAAGTCAGGGGGTGAAAAATGTTTGTACCCTTATCAAGGAATTTTCTTAGAAATTAAACCTGTTATACCAAAAAAGAATTTCACCGCCTGTTCTTAAAAATGACCAAAATTAAGGTTTACAAATGTAGATCAAACCCCAAGGCCTAGGTAAGAAATGTAAGTACATAGTATAAAAGAAATGTGCCTTTTTACCTGAAATACATATGTGACTTGTGAGAGTCCCTAAGTATCAACTATTTAAAAGTTGTTTCAACTTTTTCAAGTAAAAGTAAGTCTAAATAAATACCAGGATCATGAGACAAAAATGTTGTACCAAAAAAACAGCTTTCTAGAAGACTGCATTCATGAAATGTTAAGCTAAAGCACCAATAGCTCAAACGTACATGTAAAGCTGAATGTTGGCGTTTTGAGGATATACAGATCAACATTTATATGCCTCCGAATCTTCGACAATATTCAGGTGTGGTGCAAAAGGCATCAAGTAAAAAAAAAAAGAAATTGTCATTGATTCTAATGCTGGCTGATGTTTTTCATACGAGTTACATGTATTAGTCAATTATTTATACACTGAATTGACGACGGATTTTCCTGTTATTTCGCGATCATGACAAGGAGCACACGGCGGTTGTGACCGGGGATGCTCACTCCTCCATGGTACCTGATCCCACCTCTGATGTTTTGGAGGTCCATGTTTGCTCTGCTCCTATTATATATAGACTGTTCTTCTTGAATACTGTTCATTATCTCCATTTGTTTCATTGTAAGACATCATCCGTCTCATTTATATGCTGTCTGTATCAGTTTAATAATGTTCAAAATTATTTAGTGGTTGTGGTAATTATACAAAAGGTTTCATAGTCTTTTGAGAATATCAATTGAAGAAAATATTTTTTGGAAAACTGATGTCCTCGTACGGCAGCTTTTGGCGAGGGTTGAGATTTTTTCAAATACAAGTTCAACTCCAAGGTCAATTTATTTCAGTATCCAAATAAAGAACTTGTCAGGAGACACACACCTGTAAAATATGTGAAAGCCGTAGTTCTTCCAGTTTAAAAGTAGGCGTCTGTTTTACGTTTTTGAAAAGTGAGTCAAACTATAAGGTCAAGGTTAAATGGTAAAATATTTTTTTTTACTTATTTAAAGATCATGTGATTGTAAATACACAAGTACATGTAAGGTATGAAAATCCTAGCTAGCGCCAACTTTTCAGAAGTTATGACAATGGTTAAAGTTCGGAAAGGTTTGATCAAAGTGGATCAATCTCCAAAGACAAACTCACGAGTTCAAATTTGGTGTTACAAGTAATGTTAAATATGAAAAGCAAAGCACCATCCACTCTAAATATATGACCAAGATTTAAGTTTTATTTGGACAAAATTTGCAGATGAACAAACACTTAGATGGACGGACAGGATAAAATCTAAATATCCCTTCCCGAAACTTCGATTACGGGGGCATCAAAATAATTACCAGAAACTAAAACTGAGAAGTTTTGAAATTTTCCGCAGTGCAGTGTTAAAATGCATGTGCGTCATGACCTTTTGGAAATGTTGACATTAAAATATAATTTTCAGTAATACTGTTATAATTGATTAGTTTCTGGAATTTTTTGCAATGCTACAGTGTGCATAGTCCTTTGGAGATTTTCACATTGAAAAATCAGAAACTATAAATAACTAGCTCTGGAAATTTTCATCAAAGCAATTCTGCTCATTTGATTTTGGATTCACTAATAGCATTTGAAAAAAGAACTTAATTTCAGCTTTAAACTTTGTTCTAGAGTTTATGCAAACAGCCTTTCTTCATGTTGATAGCATCTGTTAAAGTGTCAAATCAGCAGTCTTCATGTACAAGTTTGAGAGCAAATAAAAAAAAAGATCATCTATTTAATTTTGTTTTCATTTGTAGACACTTATTTTTCTCAACGAGAATCTAAATCTGATTCATTAGTGACAAAGACTAGCCCAAATATCCTGAGCTCCACAAAAAGACCATCAGTAATTACGAAGTTAAACATGTCGACAACTCAGATGAAGAATTACTCACTCAATTTTCAACTCGGAAAGAACATTTTGAAGAGACTATATTTGATCCCTGTTTGGTTCAAGTATATAGAAGTTGGAGTAATTTCTATAACGGTTATGTTAGGCATAGGAGTACTTGGTTGCTGTTGTTCACAGTTCTGAGGAGGCAAACGCACAGAGGATGAGGAAGAAAGAAAATATCGAAAGCAAAGAAACTTTAAAGCTCGTATATCATTCTGTAACAAAACTTGACGCCTAGGTCATAACATTTGACAAAGGACAAATACAGCTCTCATATTTCAAATAATGTACATGTATAATACTCGTGACAAGATCTGTACAATAAATTTTCAAACCGTGACCTTGAAGTCTTACCTACTTTTCAAAAATTTTAACATTACTCTAAATTGGTCGCAACTTTATAGGGAAAAGATTGACCTACTTTTCAAAAATATTATCCTTCCTTACTGAAAACTGAATACTACGAATTTTTGCTTTTACCTAGCTAGTTGCTCAAGTGAGCGATTTGGCCCCTGGGCCTCATTATGATCCTTTAACTTCATGTTTGACCAAATTGAAAAAAAAAAAAAACAACTAATAACTTTGGTGATTTTATATACAGTAGTTCATATTTGACACGATATATCATTCATAGACATTTGCGGATGCATGGGTGAACATCGATAAGTTTAGCGACTTTCGAGGGATTTAAAGTATGAACACTTAAAGCTGAACACGACTCGTAAATAGGCATACGCCATTTTTGATAGCATTATCTACGATACACCTGATTCAATACTAGGGTATACTGGTCGTATTCGTTACACCTGACTGCTTTATTGTCACGGGTATCGGCGTGGAATGGCAACCAGTGTTCGTGCTGGTTATCTTGCATTACCTTTGTTTATATTTTATTGCAGTTACGTTTATCTATGTTGTTTGTATACTGAACTGACTTATGTACCTATAATTGTAAATTTATTTGGTATCTTACTTCCCTGCATTAGACGAAGTATTACGTTATTATTCTCGCTACCAAGTCCTGTACAGCATACGTCCGTCTTCACCGGTGTCGACTGATTAAACTGAACAATCTCTAATTCTTGCCCTATTTATAGGGGTCTGCAGAGTAGCGAGTCTCGAGAACTAAAATGGCGGACACACTACTTTTACGAATCGTGTTCAGTTTTAAGAGCTGACCATGATACACAAGAGCTGACATGTAAGTAATTTCAACCTAGGGGATAGGAAGCAATAAGTGAGTCATATACGGTAGAATCGAAAGAGTTCTTGTTTTGTTGATTTAAAGCAAATTTATTTTAAGTCAAACGAAAGTACCCAAAACAATGTCTTAAAACAAATCCAACTTTTTCTCCTTATTCTATAGCATTAATATGGACTTGCCTAAAACATGCTATGATTACTGTACAGCGGGTTAGTTTAGCAGGGCACTTGTTTATTTCTGCGTTTCGATAGTGTATACGTAACCCGCCAAATGTTCAATCGCTAGAATATTCAATATATTTCCTAGTGTTCATCTGCATAGAGTGGAAATCCTGTGCTTTGTTAATTAAAATTCGCCAAATTCATTGACATTCCTTGATCAGGTAAAACATCAAACTTTTCACCCGCCAAGAAATCCTTCTATACCTGTCTATTGAAGATATCGAGTTAATGAAGAATTTCAAGTAGACGATCTGACAGAAGGGTCAAACTGGTTTACTAAGCAGGAAAAAAACGTTTCTCTGTATTCTAACAGTATTGAATGGAAAAGATTCATAAATGAAAAGCAGAAATTATGGACTTTGAGCTTGAATACTGTTTATCATTTCCATTTCTTCATTCAGCTTGTCAGTGTCTATAATCTTAAATTAAATATAGTATGCAGGTAAAACAGTTCTTGTATGAACATAATTCCAAAAACGAATATATATATATATGTATTCCTTCATGTGCAAAGGAAAAAAAATACATACATAGTTTTTTTGATAAGAGAAAACCAATATATAGCCATTTTGTAAACACGTTTATCTAATTATAAAAATGGGTTATATGCTTTAAAAAGTTCTTGTAAATTCTTCTGACTCTGGTGACAGTGAAGAAAAGGAAACATCTTATTATTTGCATAAACATTAAAAATTTTGACCTTCCTGTAACAAGAGGTTCCTATTACTCAGGTTATGAAATTAAACAGAAAATTTGAGAAACTACACACATCAAATCTGTGTCTTTGCACTTTAAGAAAACAATAAGTTGAAATCAAATAAAACACCATTCCATCTAAAAATGTTTATTTTCAAGTCATTCAAATCAGTACATAAAATTCATTCAGATGAATAGTTCCACAACTGATGGAAACATAAAACTAATGTAAAACGAATAATTCTTCAGAGATAACCCAAAAACTTAAACTGATTCAGTCACATAGAACAAGAAATCTGAGCCAATGCGCACTAGCAATTCTCCCGCTCTGATGTAAAAAAGCACTGTTATGTTAATATACACAAGTTCAATTACAGGCAGATGCACAGAAAAATATTAAGTTGACATCAGATTCATATCAAAATTAATCCCACCATATGGCATGCCTTAACAAAGAGTGTAATAAAATTTCAAGCATCCACTATCAGAATAGCTAATGAAAAAAAAAACTGCGACAAAGATTTGTTATGTATGAAACGGACAGACAAATAGGAAGTTGATATCTGATTTGCACGAAAATGTATCCCAACATATGCCATACCTTAGAGAAGATTGTGTTAAGATTTCAAGTATGTACGAGGAGTAGTTGCTGAGAAAACTGCAACGAAAATTTGTTTCGGACGGACACACGGACAAACAGACACACAGACAGACAGACACACAAGGATAAAACAGTATACCCCCCTTTCGGAGCGGGGGTATAATTATTTTTCATTCTATAAGGTTAAATTACATAAACAAATTTAAAGCAAAACAATGTTAAAAAAATAAAGAAATATTCCCGAAATGCAGAAGCAAGTAAAGCTTGCAAATAATTATGATGTTTAATAAAATTTCATTTATATAAATATTGTACAAGACAGTGACGGACAAAAAGTTGCAAAGTAAAGTGGAATTTTTTTTTTTGCAAAATAATGAAATTAATGTTACCTCTAATTCCCAAAATACATGTCATTCAAGTATTATTAATGACATATAATGAAAATAATCGTCGAGCTTGTACGAATATGCCAGGGTAAATATGTCTGTAAAAATCGGACAAAATGTATTTAAAAGTGACTCATGTGGGTTCTCAGAATTCGTTGATTTTTCACATGTAGATTTCTCTTGTACTGCGAGCTATATGTATGTAAAATGAAAACATTTTGGGTCCTTGTTACGATGGAATCCTAGCCAAAGATATTTCTTTCGGAACCAGTCAATTTTCCATGTGGATGGACAAAAATATCGCTGAACTCAAAGGCTTGCCATTGAATATGAATATCATTAGATGGTTTCTTAAATACTGTAATCATTAAGATAGGGATTTTTACTTGAAATTTGTATTTTTAGCGAGATTCGATTTGCGTGAAAAATGCAAATTCCTTTAGCATTTTGTCCTTGAGTTTCCTCTATTGGAACACAAAATATATTGCATACTGCTCCTCCGCAACTGTTAGATTGTTTTTTTTAACCGGACGAACTATGTATTGAACTTGTTTTCTTTTCAAAACAAAATGTTAATTTATATAATTTGTAAAATAATTCAATATAAAAATGTGTTATTTGAACATATACAATTTTTTTGGTCTTGTAGCATTTTACAAAGAATAAGACAACAGAGTTTATTTGTGTATTGATTGCACATTACTAAATTTTGACCTGCTTTGCCATCAAATTTCCACAGTTTTTTTTTTATTTCTATGCAATGAATCAAAATATTAGAATATTTTTGGTACTTATCTTTTTTCAATAATATTTCTACCGAATTTGGATAAAGAATGACATAAAGTAAAAATCAATGTGATTATAAAGTCCTTGAACTTTTCAAAAGAACCGCCTTAAGGTAAAAAAGATTATTACTACATGTATGAACACCTTATAACATTTCAATTTATTCTGTGAAGATAAGATCTGTGCTTTGTGTCAGACTGCTCTAAGCTCTACTGGAGACGAGTAAGGAAGTGTTTGTAAGATTGTAACATTCAAAATCCATCTCTTACACTCTAATCCCATGTGGATCAAACTTTGTACACAAGTGGTCTATATACGAAAATACCACCTTCAGTAAAGTAGAAAAAAAAACTTGATAATCTGTTTTCATGGATACTAGAAATAAAAAAGAGAATACTACACATGTAAGCCTCACGTATTTTTTGCAATATATTTCAAAGAATGCGACACGATTGTAAGAGGATTTCACTAGTATACGATTGTAAGAGGATTTCACTAGTATACGCGATAAGGACTTGTGAATCGGAAAGAGAATTCTAAACTAATCTTCTTTGATAGGATTAATAGTATCATGATTAAAGACACAAAAAAATAAATAAATCAATAAAAAACGTAGACAAATGCTATAATTTTATAAACAATTTCTAAACTGCAAAATAGACCTATCTATATACGTTATCTATTTTTTTGTTAAATACAAATTATTTTAAAGTTAATATAAAAATAAAATACTTACTTTTTTTCAAATTAATACGTGTAAATAGCTTGTATATAAAAGCTACAGAGTCCATTGTGACGTTGAGGTAGTTTTAAAAATAGTTCATAGTACCCTATACAGCTTATTTTTTACCTTTGGCATGCGTGTTTAGTATGCAACAAAAACCTTGGGAACGACATTTCTCCGTTTTCATTAAAACTTGCAATGAAACAATATACAAGGTAGTTTGTTTTTATATTGTTAAACGTCCCTCTCGAGAATTTTTCACTCAAATGGAGACGCCATTACTTGCAGGTGGGAAATTGCGAAATTGCACATTTTGTCCTATACTTGAGCTCGGCACTTAGGACAGCAGACGCTCTAACGACTTCTCCAAGTAGTTAACTTGAAAGCAAATCATTATCTTTAAAAAATACAGCTATTTACGGAATATACTTTGATAATCAATATGTTAATGAAAGAAAATGTACATCAATGACTACTATGCATATTGTTTTTTAGAGAGTTCTATTGTCTTGAATATCATATTTTTAAGGAATCACTGTCTAGTTTTGAGAGTATGCCAGGGCATCAACAATAGTGGTAACATGGGATAATTTGCATAACGGGCGAAGCCCGTTATGCTAAAATTATCCCATGTTTCCCACTATTTTTGATGTCCCTGGCATACTCTCAAAACTAGACAGTGATTCCTTATATTTCCATTTCATTGTGAAATAAAATTGTAGACTTAGACATTAAAAATGTAGACTAATAGATTTAAATTACAAGAGGACTTCCATGCCAATTTCAATAGTCCTCGCACACTGACGTCAAACACTAGGCAGCCGCACGAGATTTAAATGCACATTTTCCTCCTTAGCGTCAGACAGAGAGAGATGCGCACGCGATTTGTATGCATTTTAGGCCTCCTTAGCTCCTGACCTAACGACCTGCCTAATTTACATTCCGGCAGAATTATCAAGAAATAAACTCCGACAACTTTCAAAGAGTTATCGCAGAGAAAAAAATTAGAAATGGAAATATTCATCAAATAACGGTAGTTTTCCAGTTTTTGTATACAATGTACACAGTGTTGAAAATTTCAGATCAATGATCTGGAAAGTATATTGCATTAATTTTCTTTAAACTAATAATTATGGTTTGTTCATGTCGTCGTTTCAACAATATCAAAACATGGATTTATGTTACATAGTACGCTGTTCTACTCTGATGGCCGATGTCCTTTATATCTGCCATTTATTTATTGAAAACATTCTTCTACCTATATCCAACTCTTTAAGATCGCGAATTTTACTAACATTTAAAGTGTAAAAAATGATGACTAAGAATTTCATACCAAATGTTTTGGTTTGGCCATATGTCACAGGGTCAATCGTTTCCGAAAACGCTTGATTCGGTTTTATATGATGTTTTATTGTGGATAACAAAGAAGAAACCTAGAAACATAGAAAACACTCTCACAACACACATATCAACAAGAGACAAATACGGCACGTTAAACAATGTTACAAATTACACAACATGCAAATTCACGTCGCTGTCATTAAGATATTTTACGTATTATCAAAATTGATATATTAAGTATTTACATCATTTTAATTTAATCTTACCAGGTATCCAGTATCATAAAATAATGAATATTATTATAATAGTAATCAAGACATCGTATAACTCGATGACTTCATAAATGATTAGACCTCATAAACCTTGAAGGTAAAAGCTAATGGATATCTTATTTGGCGGGATAAGCGCTAATATATAGTGCACGAAGTTAGTATACATGCATATTAATTATCAGATAGAGGTCTGTCATTGGTCCACTGTAGAAAAAGAGAATCGAGGACTAGTCGATTTGAAAAAAAGCGTCGTTGTCCACAAACTTCACATTGAAAATCATTGCATGTATTGGGATTATGAGTGTTAGATATGTTATTACGTTCCCCAAACGAGGTTGGGTAAAATGTTGTTTTTACTCTGTTTCTTCTTATTATCATTACTAAGTGGCAGATATATATTTTTTTCATTCTTTGCATACATGAATATATTATGTACTTGTATTATATTTGTCATTTATTATATTTGAAATGCACAAATTAAATTAATATAATTATTCAGTCCAAAAGCCTTTAGTGCGCATTCACTCCTGGTCTGTCAATAAGTGTAAATATTAAGTAGAAATTGCCTTAGATCGTTAATTATATCCAGGCCTAATGTTGGTTGTTTCTTTTAATTTTATTGGTGTTCTACTTTGCATTAAATTCGGGATTGGTTAATGCTCTTGCTTTTCTTGACATTCTTTGTCCATAGGTTGGTCAGTTTTGACGTATTTCTTGTGATATGACAAACTGACTTTTACATCCTTATAGAGACTGATTTTCTTTTCCTTCTGGTAAGTTAACAATTTATTAATAATATTAATATGATTCCTAATTTTCAATTAAATGTCCAATAAGTAATTTTGCATACTTGATCTATTTGCCAAGCACTTTCCCTGAGTAAATGAGATCAGTGAGAATGATATTTTAAAGTATGATGTAAACAGAAAGATCTCATTGCTATATATTTTAAGGCAACATATTTTTATGACTTGGTGTGTAATATTGTGTAATTAATTTACAGACCACTCAGATTGTATGATTTGTATATATGAAGCATCAATTGGTAGCAGTAACACACATATTCCCATAGAATGTTATGCATATTATGATTATTCAGTAATATATAATGTTCAAATACATTGTGGTAATAATTTTGTAAAATTTTATAATGAGAATTGATTGTTCTATAAATGAGGAGAAATAAATGTATATTTCATGTGTAATGAATTTTCTCCCTTGACAATCATTGATTTTTATGCTTCAATATTAACACTTGTTATATTGTTAATATTGCAGGGTTATTTCAATTTTCATCATTTGACTTGTGAATAAAGTCCTGTTCGGAACCCTCAAAAGGCAGTTCTTCTCTCCTCAATAACTAAAACCTGTTTAAATTATATTATTCTTGTCCCACGCTGAAAGTGGGGGACATCAATATCTATCTATAAGTCTGTCTGTCCATCCGTCCCTCTGTTTCATATTTTCTTTGACTTGATTAAGAATTTTAAAAAATAAACACACTGAAAAGTTTATACAAAATTTAAACTATTCCATCGCATTTCCACTGAAACAACAGAATAAATTCTGTTGTATTTTTTTTTCAAATTTGACTGTAATGCCCCTAGTGCAACAAATACTTAAAAATTATTGCTGATCAAATATGAGACCATGGTAACGGTCGCATTGACAATTCTGTTTTGTAGTTGTGTAACCGCAGTAAAAAAAAGAAGAATAATCTCATTATAAGCGCCGTAAATGCGCGAAAGAAACGCAGTAACATCTCCAAGAACTCCGCGATGTCTACGTGATGTATCCGTTAAAACCCCTGTTACACCGGGTCTACATCCTTACGGCGATCGGACGGCGTCGACAAGAATTTCAAAACGCCGAGATGACCGCAGTAGAGTATCTTACAGCGCCATGACAACGCGTCGAGATCTCCATTGAACGCGGTAGGGTCGCGTAGGGTATCCTAGAACGCCAGGGGACGGCGATCATTTTGAGCATGCATAAATTAGTATTTCAAATCGCAGTTGAAACATAGTATGATCTCCGACAACGCGTTGGAGCTCCGTAAGAACGCCGAGAAGACGCACATGATCGCAGCATGATCGCAGTGATAGTAGACTGCGCTTCTACGGAGACCTCACGGAGATGTTTTGGAGATGTCACCGTGTTTATATTGCGCTTTTATGTCGCTTGTAATGAGATTAATTGTCTTGTTATTTTTTTGACTGCGATCACACAAAGAAAGCACAGAATTGTCACTGAGATCATTGCGCTCCCGTGGCGTTTCTACGGATTCTATTGGCGATCACAATGCGCTTTCACGGCGTTGTTAGAGCGTTGTCATCCAGCACACAAAACAGGAACAATGTTCTCATATTTGATCAACAATAATTCTAATATTTTTTTCACTAAAAGCATAAAAGTAAAACTCGAATGAGAAATTACACCAGAAACTGTTCTGTCGTTTCATTGGAGTTGCGGCTGAATTACTTAAAGTTTGTAGCCACTTTACAATGTGTTTATTTTTTTTTACATTCATATGTTTAAAAAAATAACAACACATATGAACCGAAACAATTGAAAAAGAAGGCCTTTAATAATGAACTATTAATTTAGAACAATATTACTCAAGTACAGGATTTTTAATTACTAAATATTTCTTCGCATAAATAGAAGTCTTTTCATCATGTAACTTGAATCTTAAAACAAAAATGTTTTACACCCCTTCTTAATATATATCCATGGGTGAAGAACGCATTGTGAACGTAATGTAAACGCAGCCAGCTCAATGAGAACACCTTGAACACGAGGTGAAAACTCCTAACACGCCGTGAAAACTTCGTTGAAACGCAGTCAATCGCCGAGACATCCCCGTTGGAACGCAGTAGCACTCAAAGAGATCACCGTAGAAACACGTTCGTCGCCGTAGGAACCCCATACCATCTTCACACTGTGAAAACCTTGCATAAATTTGTGCAATTTCCCTGCGATTTCACGGCGATTTTAAAAACTTTACAACGCCGTAATGATTTCGTGTGAACGCAGCTAGGTATGACAGGCCCTTAAAGCGCAGTCTGATATCACTGCGTTCACGCTCCGATCATGCACGTCTTTGCACGTTGTTGGGGTTCTCACCACGATGCTAAAGCGATTATACTGCATTTCCACTGCGTTCTTATCAGACCGCGATCACACGTCGCGTACTTTTAAAATTTCGCATGCCCGAAGTGATCACCGTCCCTTGGCATTCTAAGACTAACTGCGCGACTCTACCGCGTTCAGTGGAGATTTCGCCGCGTTGTAATGGCGCCGTAGAAGAATCTACTGCGACCAGGTCGGCGTTTTGCATTTTTCTGGACGTCATGCGATGGCCGTGAGGACGCATTCTCTATGTGACAGGGGTTTTAATGTTAACATTAAAAAATCAAATATATACAAAAGTATTTTCAAACTTATCATACTCATAAGTCGCGAGATGTACGTTATTCAGACAATGAATTATGCTTTTTGGCATTACTCGGTTTTCTTCTCTACCTTTTGCAGGATGTATTCTAAAGCGTTAGCAGACGATAAGTGCCAACGTCATTGGTATTAAAACTTTAACTATTGTCTTGTTTATGAGACTATCTATGAAGTATGGTCTGTGCTTAATATCTAGTCACATGTATTTTTCAGCTGTTTACCTTAAGTGAAAAGTTTATTAAGCACGCTTACGTTTGTCAATTTTTGACTCGCAAAAAGTTATTAATTATTGCATTATTGATATTCTCTAAACAAACAAGGAATTTAGTATATTTATTTTTGTCTGATAATTATTTAATTGAAATAAATCCGATGTTGGGCCAACGTCCATACTATCACAATGCAATGAAAGGCCAATGCTATGGCAATATATTGGCCGAACAAAGAGACACTTTGCACTTGGATGCTGGCCTAACATTTGCATTCGCCATTGGATCAACAAAATGAGCTTTTTTGGCCTTACCTTGGACCCAAAATGTTGATGCTGACAACTGGAAAGGCGATATCTAAAAAAAGCCTTTCAGATTTTACAATTAAATTATACACCTGTACATGACAACCTATTGATTTTTGAGGTCAAAATGTTTAGGAAAAGTTAAACTGGACTGAACATGATTTAATCTAACAACCAAGCTATATGATAGACGTGATGACTTTAACTTTTCTACCGTCAACTTCCCTTACTTATGCAGCAATATACCTTCATCACTTGCATACGGAATATACATGTATATATCTCGGTTGATTCGACACACAAGAGCATGCTCTACGTATGAACAATTTCTTAAACGAGGTAGATTATTGACAAGCAAGTTGATGAAACAAGAATATCAACAGTCTCGTTTAAAGTCATCATTTCGTAAGTTCTATGGTCGATATGTCAATGACCTTGTCAGCAAATACAATTTATCATTGAATCAAATGCTGACTGACGTTTTTCATACTTGTTAGTCCATTATTTATTAACTGAATTGACGACGGATTTTTTTCGTTACTTCCTGATCATGACAACAAGCACACGGCAGGTGTGACCGGTTGACAGGGGATGCTCACTCTTCCATGGCACCTGATCCCACCCCTGATGTTTTGGAGGTCCGTGTTTGCTCTGCTCTTATTTTGTATATTGTTTAAAGGACGTTAAGATTGAATACTGTTCGTTATCTCCATATCCTTCTTGTTTAATATTTTAACAATGTGCATGTACAACGTAATATTAACGTGTATAAGTGACCTATTGTTTGCATTTAATTAATGGAGCCCACGGAATGAATAAATGACCAATATTTTTGACATAACCTTAGCGTTTACTTTTTATTGAAATTCTTTGATACTGAAAATATAAGGATACATTAATAATGTAGAAAATGACATGACAACACATCCATGTGCGCGGGTGCAATGTGTAAAATTACGAATTTACTTGATTAAGCGATAACATTTATACGTTCTAATCATTTTTTATACCAGGATAAACGAAGATTTGTTAGCCGTTTAGACAACAAGCCATGATCATATTGCATGCAATGCGTTAACTGAAATATAGTTCATATTATTGTTTTTTTAATATTTCGCTCATAAAATCCTTCAATACTAAGAATTATTTAAAAAGATTTTTACAGGAATAAGGCACGAAAAGGGAAAATTGGGAACGTTCGGGGAACATCTGAAATTATCCCCGTTCAAATTAAAACTAGATTTCATAAAAAAAGAACATTTATTATTTTTCAAATTTCAAACGGAATCTTAAAGGTTTACTAATCCATTGCTCTTTCATTTTAGTTTATGTCTGGCGATGAGAATTGAATGACATTGAAACAATGTCTAGACTTCGGCTATAAATAAATGCGCATTATTAACTGAAAATCAGTTTTGTGACATATATTTTTTATATTCATCTAAGTTCATATCCGTTCCGTCACAACTAAATGTTTTCGCTCATTGTTTCCGTTCTGATTTTATTTAAGGACACTTAAATTCCTAATTGCCACTATCTCTGTCGATATTTAGAGAATCTCCTTGAATAGCCTAATTCAATTATTTTTCTACAGATTCATGTGCATCTGAAGTTTTTATCATTTTGAACAAGAGATTTAATTAAATGTCGTATCAATGGCTATATTTTGTTTTTATGTCAATAACCAGGGTTTCCCTCTGTATAATTTAATGCTTAGACACATATTTGATGTTAAAATTTTCTCAAATTTTCTGAATAAATTTAAAATTTATATATGTTGCTATAACATTTTATACAAGAATATAGTATCTTATTTTTGTGGAAGTTATTGAAACTTCGATTTTTTAGATGTGTTTGATTGACGCATCCTCACACTTTCACAAATTTTAATTTTATCCTTAATATATAAAAAAAAATTGAAAATTTTTTTATGTATTAATGAAAAATTTTAATCTGAAATTCAGAGTAGAAATGCGCGAAAACAAACCATTTCCTTAGGAAAGTCAACCAGTGCTCAACATTGTGTACATAGATTAAAATATTGAATACGCCTCTGATACGTACACAGTTTTTGTTAACAGGGCACGAGCCCTGTTGTAGTTAACGTTTCATGGGGTGTGTTCATTGTTCGTTAATGCACAAACCACTGAGCGCTGATGGGTTGGCTTTGCATTCGCACATTTCTGCTATGAAAAATCTGGAATATAGTTTTAATATTTTTCATCAACAAAATTGATATTTTTTTTAAGGATAACGTTAAAAAGTGCGTCTAGAAATTCGAAGTTTCGATAACTTCCAAAAAAAATAATATCTAAGATGTTTACTATATTTTCGTATGAAATTCTATAGAAACCTTTCTATATAACTTTTCCGTAATTGTTGGAAATAGAGCAAGGAATTGTTGGCAAGATATCTTTAAATGTACTTCGATATGTATTTGAAATGTTTTAAGCGTTAATAAAATGACATTGTCTACTTATATAACTTTATTTTTTATAAATAATGTACTACATAACTATGAAAATCACCGAGAGAAAAATATCAAATTGATTTAATTACAGTTATACACTGAAATATACCCACACAACAACTTCGGTCTTACTGACCTACGTATAACAAAAACGTAATATTGCGATACAATATTTTTGTCATTGTATTGCAATATACCGAAATAACGATATTTTATGTAGCCCTGTTGTGTGTTTAAATACATGTAAGTGGAACAAAGTTAAGACATTAATCGAGATAGATCTCTCTTTTAATCATGATGTACTTAATAGAGAGATCTGTCTCGATTAATTATGATGTACTTCAACAGAAGAATAAACGTATGAAATAAAACTATAGGTCTATTTATATTTATCTGTGTTTATATTCTTACTTTGGGAGAAAATGTTTGTACAACCTTATGGAGTTTTATGAAGAGACTTACTTTTACATTTTTGTGATTGGAGTTTGTTTATGTTAAAATTGTAAAAGTCAGTCGTCAATTGTAAAAGTAAGTCTCTCCATAAAACTCCATTAATAGTAACTGACCGTCGCTGATTCAAAACTGTCAGCTCAAATATTCTTATCCTACCTTTTCCATTTTTCATCACAAAAAGACTGGATTGTACTAAGTTTTCCTTGTTAAGGTACATTTGTGGATTGCACTTTGTCACTTGTTTTCTAATCATTCAAAGTCTAAATAAGCAACAGAACGTCTAGTTCGCTTCTTGAATCCAGTGACACACTTAAGAAAACAGGGCGTCAAAAAATAAAAATAAAAATTGTGTAAAACACTCCCTACACTAACGAAACATAATGTCTCATATAAAAGTTTTCACTAAAGTCAATCAATGTTTTAACCATAGTTAAAGAACTTTTCTTGAAATTTCGGATCGCAATATAATTAGTTTTAATTTTGTCTTTTTAGAGAAAAGGGAATAATGCTGGTATACTAGTATTCAGAAGTTATTTAAAAAAACCCAAAATACTCAGAGGTATGTAATTTAGAAAGATTAAGGATCTTGTAAATCATGAAAAAATCATAGAATAGAGTTTAATACAAAAAAAATATACAAAAAGTAATATTTTAAAGTTAACTATAGATTGTTATAATTAAGTACAGTTAACTATTATAATGAATTATAATATTAATGATAATAATAAAGTTTTCATTGTAGTAAAGTAAATTTACATTGAATTTCAAAAAAATATATTTTATCTTTTTTTATTCCTACCAATATTTTTCTGATATATAAAAGAACTTTTTCTTGTAAATGTACATTTTCTTTTAAAATACTTACATCGTGTGTGTGTGTAATTAAAAAAAAAGAATTATGGCTCTAAATCTTAAGAATATCCCACTGTGTAATGTTTCATAGTAAATCAAAGTATGAAAGAATCAACTATATTCAACTATAGAAATGTTTGTTAGGGTACTTTGGTTAACGTAAGAAAAAAAATGTTTGCAAAATTTAAATTTTTATGGTAGTCATCACATATCGACTGTAGCAGGTTACGCGTTATTTGTTTTTTTTTAATAAAAAAAAATGCTATAGATTTCTACATTAACATAAGTTTTCAAAATTCGAACTTAATCAGAACTCCAAAACTTTTCATTAAAGATTTTTCCCATTTTCTGTCCGTTATTCACCTTTCAAATTCAGTGGAAATAGCTGTCTATCTTATCATTGTGCTCTTTAAATGTGGGAATATCATGTGCACTGGAATTGTGGGAGTTGCTACTCACTTTTTTCATTAATCAGTCGTTCCTTGCTGCCTTTTTCCATTTCATAGTCATCATTCATCTGAATCGATTTAATTTCAATGTATATGCTCCCTTTCCAATTTGTTCTTTCGTTATTATTTCAAACGGCACAGTGACGCATAAAGGGGAAAATTGACAAATATAGAATTTTCGCATGACCTCTGTAAATTTTGTTCAATTCCTTAATGTATTCAATTTCAGAAATTACAGGTTTCAGAACCTAAAAATTATATTTTTATGGGGAAAAATAAAAGTAAAAATAATTTCTGTCTGCCCCAGAACGAAAATATTGCAAAATACCCTGGTACTTCTTCCTCCCTATTGAACGCGTGCGCAGAAAAGTGTTGAATAAGTTTCCATAGTTACCATGGTCTCAGGTATCCACGATAGAATGTAAGAAGACCAAAAAATTTGATTTAATCTTTTAAAAAAGTTGTTAGAACATATTTATCACCTTTGCATGCTCCAGTTGAATGTTGTTTACAAGTTTGAGCTATAAATGAGAGTTGCGTGACCTTGACATATACGAAACAACGAAACGGTAGATACAACCTTTGTTTTTCCAGCACTTATATTGTGCAGTCAATTCTTGCAGTGTAATTGTCATATCTTCGCTATATACTCAGAATTTTCAAAAGTCTTTCTCTGTATGCTACAGATATCTTAAAATTACGATATGATTTTGACTCACCGTGCCGCTTTCAGTATCTGAAAACGCCCCATTTGCGGTTCATTCGTTGAATTAGTATTTTTTTCTTTCGCTCTGATTTTCTTCAAGCTACTCACATATAGCTTGCTGATCCATCGCATATAGACTACTTTATTTTACTAACTCACTTACGGAATGATATCTTTTAGTTAACATTATTATTTTTTGACATCATTACTCAATAAAATACAAATATAAAGAAGTAAGAACTTGATTTTACTCTGACTGATTCGTTTATATTGATATTTATTCATCAAAAACAAAACTTGCTTACTAGCGTGTCATATCAAATTCAACTTGAGAAGTAAAGCTGACATAATTTCAAGTTTTTTTTACAATGGTGTATTGGCGTTTATATCACGGCTACACTCATAACTGCAAGTATAGAAAACGGAAACAGTTCCTAGGTGAACCCTGGGACAAATGAACACCCGGAAATAAAAAAGAAATGATCATGATCTTTAAGTTAAATGCATTTGAATAAAATTCAGGTGAGCACTACTTGTGAGCTGAATATCCGCCACTAGACTATGCAGCTGCTGCATTGTCAGCGCCACCAGTATAGAGCTATCCCCTTTAAAACCTTACACACCAACACCTCTGACATGATGAAACTGTAAGCAGAAATAGTCTTATGAACTACTGAACCAAAACGACTCATTAATTTGCTACCTATTTGGGATAATAAACAAAAAACAAAAAACACTGTGAACACATCATCACTCAGTGAACACTTGCTGCAACACAAATGGCAGCCAGCAACAAAGTTGTTTTATTAGGGCATCCCAACAAAGACAGTGCCACATTATCAATCAGTGAACACCAAACCCCAAAATGGAAATGGGAGGCAAACATTCTCCCTAAGAAAAACAATTCTTTCACGTCATCAATCAGTGAACAAACACACACACACACACACACACACACACACACACACACACACACACACACACACACAAAACACAAAATCTTCACAAAACAAAATTATAACATCACTTATCCGCGAACAACAAAACAAAACATGCAAATGGGAGCTAACCCCCCCCCCCCCCAAATCATCAATCAGTGAAAACCAATGGAACTAAATGAAAATGGGAACCAGCAACAATTTCACTTAAAACTGGAATCGCACAAACTCAGAGTCAC
The DNA here is from genome assembly GCF_032062105.1 of Saccostrea cuccullata. Lineage (NCBI taxonomy): Eukaryota > Metazoa > Mollusca > Bivalvia > Ostreida > Ostreidae > Saccostrea > Saccostrea cuccullata. The sequence goes on from NW_026933061.1 coordinate 22,668, forward strand.
GTCATCACCATATCGCAAATTCAATTGGAGGCTAGCAACAATTTTACTTTGTCTGGGCAACTTAATTGAGCAAATTGTCAATCGATGAAACTTATCTGATAGCCAGCAACAATTTCGCTAGTAATAAGGCCTCACAGGAAAACTATTTTCATTGATATATGGCAATACGAAAACAGGAGAAAAGCAGCATATATTAATAACAACAATAATATCCTCAGCCACCTAAGACGGAAGGCTTGTTTAAACTAACCAAATATTTATTAAATTGAGTTCCTGTCACCTAAAAATGTATTTGTATTTGGCAAAGATAAACAACGCAGAAAAGAAGGATTCTATATAAGTACTTCATGATTACAACCAAGTGATAATTTTGATACCATACCTTAAAATTTAAGCTAAATGCGAACATTTTTGTAAAAATAAAAAAAAAATGATTATATTTTTCGTTTCCCCCGTGATTGCTTTCAAATTCCATGATACATGGTGTCAGCCTTTGTTGACATGAGCTTTCAAATGACGGATCAAATGGAATGTAAATAATGTGAATGATTACATAAAATTAAAATATTTTGCCTTTTATTTCTTTGTTTTTAATCAATTTTTAGCCGGAAGTCAGAGACAAAACAGTTTGACATATTTGGAACACCCTCTTATAAGGAAGTTATTGAAAACCTAACAAATTTTATTCAGGGAAGACAAAAAATTAAGTTTTACTTGTACAATTAAACATGCATTTCGATCACTATCTTTTCAGATTAAGATACGTGAACATGTTTCGATCATGTTTCTTCCTGACACTTTTGTTCATTAGCACATTGTCTTGCGACAGGTATGTATAATTATTGAGTTTAATGCCTATGCTATGCATTTTAATCTCTAGAAAGAATATTTATTTCATTACTATATTATTACCGACATTTAATAAATTAAAGTTATATCACAGGAACAATGAAGAGAATTGCTGTCCTCCCGGTTACCTGTGGAATTCTAGAAGTAAATCATGTACAGGTAAACATTTCTTAGAAATATTGGTCAAAAAATCCTTCTATACATATGTAGATCATACTTATATTTCTAGAAGCATTACACGTACTGATGGACTCATCAAATGTCTCCGAATTTTCAAAAGACAAAAGTGGCAGTGGGTTTGCTGCCGGTGTAAAGACGAATAATGACCCCCATCGAATAATGACCGGGGGGTCATATTTCAACGACAAAAAATGATCATTTTTTGTAGAAAAAGGGTCCTAGGGGGTCATTATTTGATATGTAAGTCCTATAAAATAATGACCCCCATTGAAAAATGACCCCCTTTAAAGTGATACAAAATATACACTCTTTGATATCTTTTTTACAGCGAAACTAATTTTTACATTTTCTGTGACTAGAAAAATACAAAAAGTGGTATAAAATAATAAAGAGATTCATGTAGTCTTTCAATGCTAAAATTGCGTTTGAAAAGAGATTCTTTAATTGTCAAGTAAATAAAATTTCTTTTAATATTCCTCCTTATAGAGTTTGCTTAAAGAATGATACTCCACTTGTTTTTAGAAATCAAACAATGCAAAAATCAGGTTTAAATACTCTTAAATAGGAAAAATTAAATTTTCCGTCATTTCAACTTTTAGTTTGTTTAAGTTTGGCAAATCCTATTTGACGATAAAAGAGGAGGAAATTTTTACCCCCCCCCCCCCCCCCCCAACAAAAAAGAACATTACGTTAAATCAAAACAAAAAAAAATAAGTGAAAAGCAAAAATATAAATAAAACTCTATACCTTTCGATAATTCTGAAAAAGGCTCTAGATAAAATATTAAAATGAAGTTAAGCCTTCACACAAGTACTATCATATCATAATTTACTTCGCCATGATTAAAGAATACTTTAAATGTTGGTGGAGGTATACTTGAAAGTATTGTGGCAAAGTAACAGTTAAAAATTATTAGAATACTAGATTATTTTTAGCTTATTTTTAATTCATTCTTATAGAAAAATAAAGGTAGGGTAGTTTTTTTTGCTTTTGTTCAATATCGACTTCCTCCTAAATAAGAAAGGGGTGGGGGTAAGTATAAGACCTAAAAATATGCTCTGTAAAGCTATAGGCTAGTGTAAAATACACAGTCATTCTAATGCAAAAACTATACATGTAGACATGATTTAGCTCACAGTATTCATTGCATTTCTTTTAACGTAGAACTTACTTCGTATGACGTCATAACTGGTAAATGTGTTAAACCTGTGCCAACCCATTAAGACGTCATAATTAATTCAATGCCACTTTTTCCCGTACTTGACAGCTTCAATAAAAATGGTAGAAAATACTGCATTTTGAAATTCACAGAATTCAATAATGCCAACATAATCTTAATTCAATTCATATATTTTTTGGTTTATAATGCTTAATGGCAATATATTTCTGGAATAAGAGAAAATATGTAGGCACCTTTTATTTACTAGATCTAGACCTGAAGTTGACAAACCCAAGACTATCTAGTGTAATGAAATTACAATGCACATACAACTTTCGTAATAATTTGAATGGTATGTAACCATTTTGAAGAAATGCATAAATCGTAAGTAATCTTTCGTTGCCAGCTATATAGTGTAATATCTTGATGAAATGTGTCTAAGTCAAAGATGTACGTGTTGTAGATCGTTTGATCGTGTGTACATTTTTGTGATATCTATAATGAAATGACGTGCATTCCTATTAACAATTATTTGTTACCTATTCATATTCTTGGTGTTTGATAACAATTTCTCTATTAAATATGATCTTTTTAAAGTAAAAGTACAATTTCTGATAAATATTTAATCTGAAAGTAACCCCAAATAGTCATTTAATAATTAAATCCCGTGTAAGTGCAAAAAGGTCAAGAATATGAGTATCGGTAAATAGCCTATCTTTCATTAGTTAGAGGGGAAAGGTATATATTTTAATCATTTTTGTAATCATTTGGCTATGTTCTTCATCATATTGAAGATTGAAAACATTGTGACAAAGATTTCTAAAAAATATATACAAATATAGGGTGCATAATTGACTAAAAATAATAGAGTTCATCTGACTATTTTTTTAACGGTGGACTTATATTTTATGTTAATTGAATAAAAAAGAAATTATTCTTGATAAAATATTGTTTAATATTTTTCAGTTAAATAAGTTTATAAACGACGATGTTTGAAGAAGTATTTTTGTGATTTTTCATATTCCCTTTATGACAAGTACCCCTAAAAAAATTGAAAATGTGAAGTCGCAGTATGTAAATACCATACCAAGTTTCACAGCCTGTTCTAGATTAAAAACAAGGAAACATATCATGATATCTTAACTGATTGATAAGCAAGTACTAATTTATCATTTTTGAAAAGTTTGAAAATCTTGTGACATAGACTTTTCCGACATAGGTTCTACCTTAATTCTTGTTTTACTCCACCCTTTTACTCAGTTCTGAGTATATTTTTCAGAGAATTTAATATGAAAATCAGAACAAACATTTTCATTGTTGTAACGTCTTCTTTATTATGTATATTAATTTGAAAAGTTAATTGAAGACCATTTCTTTTTATGTCCCGGTAATCGAAGATTCGAGGGTATATAGTTTTATCGTGTTCGTCTGTATGTCCGTCTGTCTATCTGGCGGTTTATTTGTCCGCAAAAACCTTAACCTTTACCATAACTTTTCATTTATTGGAGCTATGACTTTTATATTTAATATGTATATTCCTTGTGACAAGACCTTACTTTGGGTACCACTAAATTTGACCTTTTGACCTTTACCTTGGAGATTGTCCCATTTTACACAAAAATGCCAAACTTTTACTTTGGCCATAACTTTTAAATGATAGATTCTAGTACTCTCATACTTCAAATATGTAGTTTTTTTGGCATCACCTTTCATTGGATACTAAAAACCTTGACCTTTTGACCTTGACCTTGGAGTTTTCCGTACTTATGATTTTTTTTACCTTGGCCATAACTTTTGACTGGTAAGGGCTAGGGTATTCATACTTCACATATGTAATCCTTGTTACATTAAACATTTTCTTAAGAAATCATCAACTTTGACTTTTGAGTTTGACCTACCTTTCAAAAACTTATCCTTAGCCATTACTTTTGAACAAGTGGTGCTAGGGCTTTCCTATTTTGCAGTTGTATTTCTTGTGAGAAGACCCTACTTTGGGTAACAATATATTTAAATTGCATTTAAGAAAAGTTTAATCTTCGCTATGTTGCCATACAGGGGCATAGATGTTTCACAAACACATCTTTTTATATATGAGGATTTGCGGATAAGAGATGGATACCTCAAAGCGTAACAGACGGACGGACGACATCCTCATCACTATATACCCTCCCGCTTTTCAAGCGGAGGATATAATGATATATAATACTGCTGATTTTTTCTGTCACTTCGATGATTTCCACTATCAAAAAACAATGTTTACCTAACCCTTAAGGCTTGATCAATCTTTTACTCCTTTAGATTCTGAATCATTGCATTTACCTTAAAATATGGCTATAACTGTATAATGTTATGAGATTAACATATCATCAGTTTATTCCCAATAAGCTCAGGTGAGCATTTTGGCCAATATGCTTCTTTATCTAATTTTTTTGCCCCCTAAAAAGTTTAGCTTTAATCTACAGGGGGTCATTTTTCTACGGGGGTCATTTTTCTTCACGTGGTTTCTGCAAATATTTAGGGAAGTGACACTTTTTCTACGGGCAAAAGGGTCATTTTTCTACGTCGAATAATGACCGGGGGTCATTTTTCGCTGTCGAAAAATGACCCCCGGTCATTTTTCGATGGGGGTCATTATTCGTCTTTACACCGGACCAGGAGGCCAAATGTGGACCTCTGAAACTTCAAATATCGGACTGGGCTACTTGGAAGAGTAAGCATCCCATGCCGACCGTTCACATCAGATGTGTGCTCTTTGTCATAATTGGGCAAACAAAATAATTCATGGCCAATTCAGAGTGAAAATAATTGTATAGCAATTTGCACGAAAAATGTAGGTCATTGAGAGTCATATGAGACATATACTCCATATGCAGGAGGAAATTGTGTATTGCGGCATAAAAAACTAAAATGTACAATTAAAAAGGTTTAAGTCATCAATTTTATAATAAACTTTTGTTGTAACATTACCATTAACTTCTTTTTCTACTAATAGATACATGTACAGATATCAAACAAGTTTGTCAGACTCCGTACAAATTTCAAATATTAAGTCAGGCTTGATGATACGTTTTAGACGTGTCTTACTATGACAAATTAAAGTAAACACAGGAAATTAAGAAATGAATTTATTTGTTGAAGATTCATGAGGTTATGAACTACGACACCTCACGCCGGTGTAATGACGAAAGGTGACCCTTTAGAATATTAACCAGGGTCAATATTCTACGACAAGTAGGGTCATTTTTCGATCGTAGAAAAACATTCCAGACCAGTAATTCTACGACTCCACACACGTTGAAATATGACCCCCATTGAAATTTGGCCTACTTTTTATACAATAAAACCTTACATAAGTGTCTCCTGATATTTTTTTTTATACTTCAAATGTGAGGAGCGGGAATTTTTTATGTACTTTACCCTTTTACAACAAATAATTTATTGCATATCTTAATAGCAGCATCATAATCAATGTGCATGTATCTGGTATGGATTTATTTTCGCTTGCAGAATCCCAACGAATATTAATTCATTTAGGAGCAAAAAATTATGATTATATTTTTGGGTGTTCTTTCATCATTCGAAGGTTTTATTCCGAAAATGGCATGATATGTTTCTGATAACCATAATTTGTAAAAAAAAGCCCACGAAATTAACACTTTTAACCATTTCAATTCATTTTTGAAAAAAAAAATGTTCAGATCCAAAAACTTAGCATAGAAGCAACGTAATTTAACTATATAAATTCAATTTCCCTAGCTCTTACATTTTAACTTTCATATCCAAGGGTTATTCGAAAATTCGTGGACGATGTTCGTGATCTTCGTTAAACTACTTTTAAGAAATTTAAAATAAGGACAATATCATTTGTAAAATATTTATGTTGATGATGTGTGAAGTTTCATTTCATTCGATTGAATAGAAATCAATTTATAATATTTTAAAATCAAGGTGTTTTGTACCCGTGGAACATACTTAACAGACAATATAACGTCAAAAAACAAAGCCTCAAGAATTTCTAAAAATATTATTCCTATACATTTCAAACAGTTTAGTTCGAGGAAGGCAAATACTTTTAAATAGTGCAAGCCGTTCAATGATCACTTATTAAACACCACATTAATATTTCTAACAATTGTTCTGATTGTATAATTTCCTTTGTCAATGTCTTAATTTCATTTATCACTTAACTGTGCTTTTACAAGAACAGCAACTCGGAAGCTCCTATATCTTCCCATGACGTTCCATATTTTTAAAGTTTTTGGTCATTTTTTATAGTTAAACCTTTCTTCACAGATCGTCCTCGTCCGATACAGAAACTTCTTCACTTTAATACCACCTGTACCATTTATAAACACATGTACGACTTTATTGTGACAGAAATTTATATTCCTTTAACATTTTTAGATTTTTTTCTATATTTGTTTCGAGTATAACACACAATTGCATCGTTATCTGCTGCTGTGTGACGTTCAACAACGTCAACATTTTTGTCGCTTGAAGACTACCTATCTTCCAAAATTGATTCTTCTGCAACGAATCAAAATATTAAGCCAGTATTTGGAATATGAATCAATGTAATAGTACTAGGATTTGTTTTCCGTCTCCGCTCATTGTCATATTTATTTCGTGTGTTGTATGTGAATTACTTAATTTTGACCTGCTCCGCGATCCGATTTTATCAGTAATAAATTCTCGATATATTTAAAATAATTCATGATAATTTTACACTATTCAATACAAATCATTTGGATTTGTTATAATTCAAAATATTTCTACCAAATTTGGGTAGCATCTGACATGAAATAAAAAAGGTTGAAATGACAACTGTGGAAACTTACATGTACGGTATAAAGTGCAACAAATGTATGAATGTGCGTACATTTGCTCTAATAGCCTTGAATTAGAGCATTTTAATAGAAAATTGTTATTGTTTCTTTAATGGGAATAAAACGGTTTGTATAATTAATGTAAGGTATTGTATAGCTTTGATTTTTTGTAATTGAAGCTGAAATGCTTTCAGAAATGAACACTTCATATCATAAGACTGCTTGATGTTACCTGTATGCATTCGCCTAACAAGAATATTTCTACCAAACGAATATTTTTGCATCAAAAAATGACAAGGAATCATTATTCTACGGGGTCATTTTTTTTACAATGCACGCGGAGAAAAATGACTCCGAGGATCTGATTTCTACAAAAAGTGGGTCATTTTTCTACGTAGAATATTGACCAGGGGGTCAAATTTCTAAGTAGAAAAAAATGAGCCTCGGTCAATATTCTGTGGGGGTCACTTTTCGTCGCTACACCGGCATATTTCATAAATTAATATCAAAGCGGGTTATCGCTTCATGATAAATACGACGATGTGAAGCGTTGTAGTTCATGTACTCTAGTACCTCATGAATGTATAAAAAAAAATAATTTCTAATATTTACATTTGTTTTCTGATGAGTTGCCACAAAGTTTATGCCATTCAACTATCATATTTAAAGCAAAACAGTTTGTACTATTGTTTTGACGTCAAATACGGGATTATAATTTAACAATTAAGATATTCATGCCTAGCCATGGTAGTTCATCAGCAAATGAATATTCTTCATGTTTGCAAAGAATCTAAATGAATTTTCTTTTAGAAATGTAAATATTATAATATAAACTGTTTTTTTAATCAATCTAAACCCCGTGTTATAACGAAAATTTATTGATTCCCAAATGCTAGAACGCAGTTCAGCAAATTATTAAAATTCAAGGAATCTACTCTAATTGTTCGTATAATAGTCTGGCGGAGAGACTAGATTAGGGTTGATTTACTCTTTACAACTAACTGAACTGTTATGCAACATACACTTAATGTTCACGTCAAAGAAAAAGAAATTTACCATTTCCCCGCAAGCACCTTAAAGCGTGGTACACGTTTCTCTTAAATTTATCGTAATTAATATTATGACGTACAATTTTAATACAAATATAACTTTTCTTTATTTATGAGATTTTTGCAAGTATAAAATAGAATGAGATTGGCATTAAATTAAATATTAAAAGAACTTTTTAAAGTGCGTGAAAATGCGTGGGGAAACAGTATATGCTTGACTTTGCGTTAGAAATAGGAAATGGTATGTGCTTTAAAATGCGTGACTACGAGGAAGGGGGTTAATTTTAATATTGGAGCAAATCTGTAATTTAAGAGGGGTTTGATCTCTAGCTGAATCTTGCTTGAAAAAATGTGTGATGACTTTGTTTTAATTCACATTACGATTTTGTGGGGAAAATACCCTCACATCTGACGTTTAGTTTATGTTATCTTAAAGATGTGTATGCCGTTTTAAACAGCATTTTTGCACAGCTGAAACCAAACAAAAATTTCTGAAGTATGATAAGCTATCAAAAATGAAGCATTCTCGCAAATTCGACCAAATATTATTCGGTGTTAACAAAATACACGTACTAGTCGGGAAAAGAACACGATATTCTCATGCACATTTATAAAGGACTGACGTTTATGTTGGATCTGCGCATGTGCGCGGGAAAAGCATCACGAGAATCATCAGATCGAGGAAACTATTTTTTGTGACGTATGTTCAGTGATGAACCAACAAGACTGACAAATCAAACAATCGGCTCAATGAGTTGCATTTAATGCATTTATGGGGTACTACTCAGTACATAGAAACCGCATGTGTTTTTCGAACAGGCAAGTGTTTAAATCGGTTTCGGAAAGAGGTGATGCATTTTCTCAAGCATTTACACGCTCAATGCATTGTACATTATCCTCTATTAATCCCATGCTAACATTTGCATACAAATAAACAATGATAAAAATAAGAGTTTTCCCCACTCTATTGTACATGTCCGTTCGTTTACAGTTCCCCTGTGCTGTACTGACAGTGAAAAGACAATATCACGTGACTATATATAACTCGGTACAAAAAACAACAATAACTCTGAGGTGTGTGCGCGTATTGACAATGTTTACAATGTGTACAACTTCGAAACATACAGTATGCTAACAAGAAAAACTGCATTTTTTGTTAATGTGAGCATGGGAATTCTCAATTAGTAACTATTCTTCCTATTTTTCTAAAACAGGTTTAAAAAATGTAAATTGGCTTTCCAGGCGTCATTTGAAATCGCATCGTACATTTCCCTAACCCACGTGTTTGTAGACAAAACGTAGTAGACCATCATGCTTTTCGGCTCATTCACGAGATTGGACCATTGTTTGCTGTGAGCATGCGAGACCACGTGTTCATAAATATTTCAATAAGAGGCGATTTTATATCCGATTCGGAGAGAAAATATTTTTTTCAAAATAATATTTCATAACTTTTAAAAGTGATGGAGTGGAATTGTCTTAATTGCAGAAATTACATAACTACTGTAACTTGATGAGACACTACAGATATTTATTTCTTTAGCAATAAAACACTAATACGGCATATATATCTTCAAACTATTTTGAAATAAAGTTACACTATGAATTTTCCCCTGTAACAATTTGGTTGCACAGGGATACAATATGAAGCAAAAAAAAAAATAAATAATTGTGGTAATCGGCTGGGCCAAAGCGATTTATGTGATACGCTGAAAATTATAAATGGCCCTTACGTTACATGTATAAACAAAGTTACGTGATATTATCACAAACATATTAATGTAAGCAATATCTAGACAATTCTTCAGTGTATTCGATGCGCACGGATTTGAAAATGTATACATTTAAACTAAAATATGTTGAATGGGGTTGCTTCTAATCAGTACTAGTCCACGATGTTAAAAGTCAGCAGTAAGATCACATCAAAATATCATTTATTTTTAGAAAAATGCACATTAGAAAAAAGACAAAATACAATAGAAATTATCTAACGATCATTAATTTTAAATTCGGAATACATTCTTAATTTTCTCTAGCACTTTGATTCATTGATTGTGATCATGGTTTAAAAAAGTTTGTCATATGGTGTTACTGGTTAGCTTTAAGGTTTACGCGATTTAAATAGATATATAATTAAAAAACAACTTTTTTTGCAAGCTTGTAGAGCTGGTTTCTTTGGACCAGGCTGTAAATTTGAATGTAAATTTCCAAACTATGGTCAAAACTGCCAAATGGAATGCAAGTGCAATAAAACAATCTGCAGTTCTGTATCCGGTTGCTTACATGTAACAAGTAAGAGTGTTTAGTGTTTTTGTGTTCTATTTCATTTGAATTCAGAGTAAAAAAAAAGTAATAAAAAAGAGTGATTGTTAAGAGTAACATACCTAAATCCGGTATGTTACATAATAAATGTTTCTTTACAACAAATCGTTTACATCATTTATGCTTGATTTTTTTGTCAAGCTTGCAGATCTGGTTTCCTTGGATCGAATTGTGAATTCGAATGTACATTCCCACAGTATGGTGAAGAATGCAAAGAGAAATGCAACTGCAGTCAAGAAATTTGCAGTCCTCAGTCTGGGTGTCCACTTGTCACAGGTAAAATTACTGTTTTTTACTGTTTTGCTTTTATACCCCCGGGGGAATTTTTGTTTTTGTCCTATCTAATCTAAATCTACTAAATCATTTCATGGAAATATAAGGAATCACTGTCTAGTTAGTATCGTATGCAAGGGCATCAACGCTAGTGATAAACATTGGATAATTTATGCATAACGGGCTTCGGAAATTATTTAATTTACTCAAGGTATAGGTTCTTGTACTTTCTTAATGTTAAATACAAAACATACAACACACCGCGCAATCAACAACTACATATAAAGTATACGAAGAAATGAGTCTAAAATACAGCAAAAAAATACAAACATACATCAAAATCTTGAATATACATGAAATGCATAAATGTAATCAAGTCAAATGTGTGGATTTACATTTAGAAAATTCTTTATGGTTAATAGTAAATATGTTTTTTTTTTTTTTATCAAACATGTTGTGTGATTCATCCCAATTGCCAATGCCCGGGGATAAAATCACCACTTGTAGAACAAAATCAAATCCAACAACAAACCATGAGATATATACAATCATGTAATATAATACCTTATTCTTTTTATCTCTGAAGGTCAAAAGGACTATACAAATGAGAAAAGTACCCCAAATCAAAAGCATCAGATATTAGATTATACACCATTCTGGACGTTCTTGTTGGGTTTTGGGACATTGTCCTTTCTTATCATGCTAGTAAAATGTATTAAGAAGAAGACAAATGGTGGACAATTACCCATCACAAAGAAAGAAATCAAAAGGCAATGTAAACAAGAGGAAAAAAAATCTATGGAATCTCTCAACATCGAGTACGATAATCCTGATACTGTAACTACAACTGAAAGACCAGCACACTCATATGACGAGTTAAATGAGAATGAAACAGAACTTTCTGAAAGACAAATAAAGGGATGTGAAAATGTTAACAGGTTTTACATAGAAGTAACAGAGGATCATACGTTTCATTATGTCAATTTGGAACAGATAGATTAGACAAATTCGATGTTTTCGAATAAATCAAATGAACAAGAAGGGTTTTGTAACACATTGATATCAATCTATTTTTTCACTCTATAATGGTAAATAATTTCCACTGAGAACGCACTACTTCCCCATCATGTTGTGTGTTTTGCTTTACTATCTTTCTACAAAATAGTTAATTTAAATAATGGACTATCTCATGTCGAACCTTTCTGGTGGGCGAGGTGGATGTCTAGCACCATCGTCTTTTTTCTTTTTTTCTTCTAAAGATTTACTGAAAAAGTAAATATATTGTATTGATATTCTTGAAATGAACTTATTGAGGTCTTTGAAAGTTTTTGAGTACAATTGATCACGATCATATATATTTTTTCGTCTGTACTATTAGTTCATATTTATATTTATGTCCATCACTCTTTTCTAGATACATGTACAAACAGCTCACCGCTGCTTTGTTTTGTTACGAATTTTATTTCAAATACGACAGGACAATTATCTGTGAGAATGAAAATGTCGCTTATTCAATACATTGAATGACGAAAATGAAGTTTTAACAACAAGGGGGAAATCAGCAAAAGCCAACATTTTTCACATATAAATACATGTATATACATTTTACAAGATATGAACATATACGTTCTGATTGAAATGTCAGATGGCATATTGCTGGGTCAATGTAATTTTTAGTTTATGCCAACTAACAGCCAACCTTAAGAACTAGGCCCAATGTTGACTCTTTGTTACAATGTCAGATGGTAAATTGTTGGGCCAAAATTATTATTACATAGAAACATTTGCAATTGATTAAGTGATTCTTTACATAAACCCATTTCATGACTTTAAAAAAAATAATACACAATTCAACCTGCATTTATAATGCATACATGGACATGTTCAATGAAAACATTACTAATGTTTTAATGTTTCACTGTGAAAATATTTTATATACACCAATCACAATCTATAAAATGATAAAATAGACAATTGAGGTAAAGTATGAAAAATTATCAATTCAAAGTTCTAAATCAGGGCTCACTTCCTCTATCACTGTCCTTTTGTTGTATTCCCGCTCTTTTTTTCGTCCCTTCGTCGCCTCCCGTTTTCTTCATCTTGATCTTTGTCATACGGACTCGTACTTCATAAACTTCATTATGTTTATGTTGTTCTTTGATTTCATTGTTATTTACCGCCTCAACATTTGTTTTGCAGTCTCTGATGAAAATACAAAATAATTTGATTTTAGAAACAATACAATTACTGGTCCAACTAATGAATAAATAATAAACTTCAAATGAAGTCTTTTAATGAATGATGTATTATACTATTAGTGCATGTTGATCTATAAACCTTAATTGCCTTGTTACAATCGAGTCTGTAAAAGACAGTAAAGAATAAGATAGAAACAACTTACAATATGTTATTTAACTTGTTTTTCATTTCATTTTAATTAGCTCTAGAAGTTATTGTAAGTAAAGTTTGAAATACATATATTTGCAAAATGTATACACATAAATCATAAAACTATTTGCATTTACATTAACTTACAGTGTTTGTGTGCAAAAACATGAAAAAAATGAATTCCAAATCAATTTCAACAGTAGACCTGAAAAAATAAGATTAAATATACTTACATTGCTTCTAAATGCAGCTTTAGCAAGTGTATAATCCACAAATTTGAATTCAACTTCTTCTTACTTGCCCTGCATTTTCAGTCTTTCACCACCTGTGAGCAATTGAATTTGACAGCTCACTCCACAGTTTGTTGTTTAAATCGCCGCGCCACTTTCAAGCTTTAGCGAACGCCTAACTTTTGTTTCAATTTCATTATAAACCTGTGTCATTTGGTTTATGTATATTTTGGCTTCATTCACATCCTGCTCCTGAGAACTTATTAGGTCTTGTCTAAATTCTCATGAATACAACGCTCATGTAAAAATTCATAATTCATAGGATTAATTTCAAATAAATAAGCATGCATGGAAACCATTCAAAAATATAATAAAACCTTCTTTGGTGCTTTGATCACTTTTGTTCAAAGTTGAAATGTTGAAAATATCAGATCTCAACAAAAACAGTCATCCAGTTAAAAGCATTGACAAAGAATGTCCTCTTAATTATTTCAGAATGTGCATCTAAATTAATACTTATATCAGAACCAATGTTGTCTCAAAGTAAAGCTCAGCAGCTAAAATTGACACCATCATTTAGTTGGCAGTATTATAATTGGGCCACCTAAACAAGAGAACATTCGTGTTAACATCGGGCCAACGTTGGGCCAACATACTACTAACAACTTGAAAAGAACTTTTTTGAGAGTGTATTACAAACAATTGGCCAACGTTGGGCCAACATACCATTACTAGCTTGATAAGACACTTTCTTTAAGGGTGTATTACAAACATTGGGCCAATGTAAGGCCAACATACTACTACCAACTCGATAAGACATTTTCTTTAAGAGTGTATTGCAAACATTAGGCCAATGTTGGGCCACCACACTACTACCAACTTGATAAGACTCATTTTTTATGCGTGTATTACAAACATCGGGGCAACGTTTGGCCAACATACTACTACCAACTTTAAAAGACACTTTTTAAGGGTATATAACAAATATTGGGCCAACGTTGGGCAAACATCAACATTCTTCCTTCCTTGGAAAGTAAAGTGAATGGAAGTGGCTAATGTTGGACCAACGTTGGGTCAACAGAAGAATTATGTCATGGTCGAGATGGTTAGCATTGTAACATTGGTCCAACGTTGGCCCAGCGTTGATCCCCCAACGCCAACCATACAACCTCTCGCCAATGTTGGTCCAACATAGGCATGCTATCTGAGACATCCCTTGGATATTGAAGTCTGACCATAATGCACAACAAATTTTTTCCAATTTATTTCTTTTTCAAGATTTTGTTAATGTCACTATTTTTTTTAAACATCCTTTGTCTATTGTAAGGCCATATTTGTCGCCATTAATTGCTCTTTGTAAGTCATATATATATTTTTTTAAAAAGTTTTTACGTCGCATCTAGTCAGGACTAAAGTATTCTTTGTGACCTATTTTCCATGGAGGATATCAGAAAGTATGTGTTCATACCTTATAAAATGTATACATATATTTATATTTGCAAAATGTTTGATGTTTGCTGATTCCCCTACCCTTCTTGTTTGTAAAACTTATTTTTTCGTCACTTACTGTATTGAATAAACGACATTGTCCTGACCAGTGTCCAATCACAAGTTTAGAATGTTCTGTTGAGCTGTATAAACTTCCAAACGTCGTAAGTAGGAATGGCAAACTATTACTACATAATCTGTTTGATCCGCCGCCACGACAGACCATCCGGCTGCATTTCATTTCTGGAATTTTTGGTAAAATTCAACTTTTCATTTCCGACATTTTTTTAAGTTTTATTTCCGACATTATTTTGAATTTTTCCGATAGTACCTTTAGAAAGAAATTAAAGGTCATTGGCAACGAAGGGTTTACGGAGAATGAAAGGTTTATACAAAGGTTTTTTCACTTATGAAAAAAAAAGTCATTGAGAGTGATCTCCCGTTTGGAATTCTCTAGGCGCTGAAAACAAATAAAGCATATGTTACAGGCTGAGAGGTAAACACAAGCACGTGTTTTTTTAATCGTATATACGAGGGTTGTCCCGTAAAATCGTGGACAAAGTGTTTTTCTCCAAAAGTTATGGGCGCACTTAGCTGAAATTTTCAGTAATTGTTTTTTTATTATATCTAAGTGCATGTTAATTTTTTTTTTTTATAAAATATAGGGAAAAATAAAGATTTTATTATGCTTGAATGTGCACGGGGTATTGTCCTACGGCGCACGGTAAACAAAACCAAGGTTTTATTAAAGAATACACAAGTTTGAATTCAAAATAAAAGTTTTAAATACATAAGATTTGGATTAAAATTATCCTTATTCAATTCCACAATCAATTTTGTAGTTTATGTAAAACTTTTAAGGCATTTGGTTAATTTTTGGCAGTTTCTCGAGCATTCGAAATGGGAAAGTGGTAAACACAACACAGGAAAAATGGCGACGTTTTATGACGTTACGGACACCGGAGAGTAGTTCCGTTTTAATTCGATATTGTAATGACACTTTTAGAGACTTGAAATGACAATAGAAGAAAAAAGATTATAAAAATATCACCATATTTTAAGTATACAAATGAACTAGGAGTTTTCTTAGCGATTTTTTTATTGATCGAGTCCCTGCGGAGTACAAAACATACGGACAAACTCCTAATGTAATAGCAAAAAACGCTGTCACAGTAGTCCACCGATATGAGATTTTCTATTAGTTGAATGATGGTGAGAATATTGCCCGTAACCTACTAACAAATCTTCAGAAGATCGCATGAGGGTGCCAAATGGTTCTTCGGCTGTTTATGGAGACTAAAGAATGTGTATCAATGAAATTCCTAAATTTAAGTCGGACTCATCCAACTTCATTTTTAGAAAAGATAAAACGTGACGCTGTTTTAAACACTATATCACGGTATAATCCTTGCGCCGTAAGATGATACAATACATTGCATAAAATCACATAATTTGTTTATTTATGCGTATATTTATCTGAAATTTACTGTGTATATTATAAAATTATGTATTAAATAATAGTCAAAATTTCAGAACGCAGTAATGTTTATTTTTTACACTAGACAACTAGTCCACGATTTTACGGGACAACCCTCGTATTTAACTCTACAATAATAAAAGACAAGAGGCCCATGTGCCACATCGCTCACCTGAGCACTAAGGGTAGGAAAAAGTAGAAAATTTTATTGTAAAGTTTAAATCCAAAAATAGTCCAATGACCAATCATGGATTTGCTATTTATTAGAAAATGATTTTTAAAGAATTTTCTTATACATGTATATATCTTAAAAAACTTTGGTCGGCCATTTTGGCCCCGCCCTACCCATGGGGGTCATGATTTGAACAAATTTCAATCTACACTACCTAAAAATGCTTCCATATAAATATGATAATTATGGCTTTGTCATTCTTGGGAAGAAGATTTTTGAAGAATTTTCCTATATATTTCTATGAAAAACTTTGGTCGGCCATTTTGGCCCCGCCCTACGCCTGGGGGGCATGATTTGAACAAACTTGAATCTACACTACCTGAGCATGCTTCCATATAAATATGATAAATTATGGCTTGGTCATTCCTGGGGAGAAGATTTTTGAAGAATCTCCTATATATTTCTATGTAAAACTTTGGTCGGCCATTTTGGCCCCGCCCTACCCCCGGGGGTCATGATTTGAACAAACTTGAATTTTCACTACCTGAGCATGTTTCCATATAAATATGATGAATTATGGCTTGGTCATTCTTGGGAAGAAGATTTTTGAAGAATGTTCCTATATATTTCTATTTAAAACTTTGGTCGGCCATTGTGGCCCCGCCCTATCCCCGGGGGTCATGATTTGAACAAACTTGAATCTACACTACCTGAGCATGCTTCCATATAAATATGATAATTATGGCTTTGTCATTCTTGGGAAGAAGATTTTTAAAGAGTTTTCCTATCTATTTCTATGTAAAACTTTGGTCGGCCATTTTGGCCCCGCCCTACCCCCGGGGGTCATGATTTGAACAACCTTGAATCTACACTATCTGAGCATGCTTCCATATAAATATGATGAATTATGGCTTTGTCATTCTTGAGAAGAAAATTTTTAAAGAATTTTCCTATATATTTCTATGTAAAACTTTGGTCTGCCATTTTGGCCCCGCCCTATCCCCGGGGTCATGATTTAAACAAACTTAAATCTACACTACCTAAGCATGTTTCCATATGAATATGATGAATTATGGTTTTGTCATTCTTGAGAAGAAGATTTTTAAAGAATTTTCCTATATATTTCTATGTAAAACTTAGGTCGGCCATTTTAACCCTGCCCTACCCCCAGGGGTAATGATTTGAACAAACTTGAATCTACACTACCTGAGGATGTTTCCCCATAAGTTTCAATTTTCCTGGCACAGTGGTTCTTGAGAAGAAGATTTTTAAAATATGCTACCAAATTTTCATTAATTCCCAATTATCTCCCCTTGAATGAGGGCGTGGCCCTTCATTTGAACAAACTTGAATCCCCTTCACCCAAGGATACTTTGTGGCAAGTTTGGTTGAAATTGGCCCAGCGGTTCTTGAGAAGAAGTCGAAAATGTGAAAAGTTTACAGACAGACGGACGCCGGACAAAGTGTGATCAGAAAAGCTCACTTGAGCTTTCAGCTCAGGTGAGCTAAAAAGTAGCGATGGGTTTGTTTACATTGTGCTGAGGGGGCAGACTGTCAACAGGTCGTCATTTAGAATGGGTACATGAATGCTGGGACGTGCAAAGATGTGATGTAATTATACATGTACCGAAAGTGGTGAAACTAGGTAGACCGGATGAGAACGATTCTATAGGTAATGTGAAGGAGGCATTGTTAAAAGTTATTAATAAATCCTTGCAAACATGATTTATGACAGTTCGTTTCTTATAAAGTAAATTATAGAATGGAAACAAATAACCGTCTCTTGATCATAATGAATATTGATTAGATGTTAAGGGAAGTAACTCAAAATTAAAGAAACAGTGCTGATATCGCTGTGTTTTGTTTCAATGTTTGCATTTTCAGCCTAAGTACATGTATATGCATGTCAACGGAAATAAGGTTTCAACAATGTAATTTATGTATAAACCTTTTGAAAAAAATTGGTTTTGGAGAAAACGTATGGTTAGCAATAATATAGGCCCATTTTATCACCATTTTACATAGGAGACACATTGAAAATTGCAAAAATATTGATTTGACAAAATCTATAAAGGAAGGCTGGCTTGATGGGTAAAAGGGCCTGAATCGAACATATTTGGTACCTTAAACCTGCTCAAAAAATCTTGAAAAATTCTATACGAAAGCCAAAAGCGTTGCTAAAGTCCTTAAAGAATTCATCTATGAAAAAAATGTAAAGGGATAAATCATTGGAATACAATTTCTGACTTAAACATAAGCTAGGTGTTGTCACTGACATTCAATTTATTGCACATTAAATGTTTTATATGCTAAACGAACTCTTTAACGTAGACTTAGTGCTACATATATGTGTAGATTTATTGCTATCGCTCTCGAGCGCTAGCAACTACGTTAGTCCAAATTCCTCGAATATGCATGCTCGGCTTCACAGTCGTGCATTCTGGGAAAACTGCGAAAACTACTATAGATAGACCGTACGATAACAATTTAGCTGTATCGTCTTGTAGCATTAAATAACTATGTTTATTTATTTTGTAGCTTACACTTTAAAGATTACACTACATTTTAGTAATACTTCACATTTTCCGGGTTTTTAGATAGACTCTTTTTTTCTGATAGGTCAATTCAGTCAATCTTACAAATTCTAGAAACAAGAATTTACACAAAAATAAGGAATTAATCCATTATTTATATAAAAAAAACCATTCTGATGTGTATGGCTTTTAACCTTACATTTCTGAACAAAGATGACCCAGAGGACCAAGCTACTTCAGATCCTTCTTGATTTCTTTATACAAAATACACCTTAAGTTATTTTCTATATCACTTTTTACTCCCCTGTACTTTCTTTGCTACATTGCCAAGAAATTCTGTTCTTAATTCAGCTCATACAATGCCTCAATCGGCATCATCTCCATATTATATAGAGTCTCCCCCTCTCCTGTAAAGGTAATAAATTTCCGTTGCGCCAAAACTCCAATAGGACAACACAACACCCTCTCGTTTCTTTAACTATGTGTCTATTAAATATACTTTATAAAACAATAATAACTTTATTACTCTCCAGCCTCGATAAAAATTAAAGAATTCAGCAAAATAAGTTACTTGATTACGGATCCTCCTTTCTGTGTTTGAAAATTGCTACGGTGCAAGCTCACCTATCTTTTTTTAAATAGATTAACTTGTTTTCAACATTAAATTGCCGCAAAGGTGAAATCCGGAAATGAAAACAGAATTAATCGGAAATGAAAACAAGAAAATGTCGAAAATGAAACAAAAAATGTCGGAAATGCTTTGTGTATTTCCGGAAATGAAATGCAGCGGACTATCCCTTAAATCCCGCACATAAACAATCAAGTCCAATGATGCAGCCAATGAGTAGTGGGTAATGACATAAAAAATCGATAATGTTCGTAAAAGAAACAAAACTTAGTTTTCGGAATCCAATAATGGATACAAATGCTAGATTAATCAGTTATTTAAAAATACAAAGGGCTTAAACATGTTCCTCAAATTAATTTTCGACAATAATAAAAAAACAGGTTTCTCTGCTTTTCAATTGTAAACGTTATCAAAATGAAATGGGAAAATCGAAATAAATTATGAATAAGATTGCGTAATCCGTTCTTGAAACTATAACATTTTTTGAATTCATTATTATACAGCAGATTAAAGAATACACCCATATGCATGGAATGCGATGTTAACATGAGAAACATTGATTATTATGTTCTTTAACATATTTTTCCATTTGTAATACGAGGGTCGTGCATTAAGTAGTGCAACATACAGTATAGCATAATACATGTACATGTGTAGGCATTTGATTTTATTTTTTTTCACAGTTCAAAGTTTCTATGGAAGAGTTCCTAAACAAAGAAAAAATTGTATTTCTCTTTTGTTTTCGCAAAGAAATTCACTTTTAAAGTAAGCATGATCTCTACACTGAGCGCAAAACTGTTTAAAAATAATCCCCTGGCCAAGAAGATGAAAATAACAGCGTATCTGAAAACTATGCTTTTTACAAAAATTGCCGAGGAACTGATATTTAAGATTTGATTTTATATGAAGAAAAATTTATCTTTAACGCTGTAGTATTTTTAGATAGATTCAATAATTCAGAGGCAAAAATGAGATTCTAAAATTACAGTCAACATGGCCGATTGAAATTTATGGGGACATCAAAGAATATTGATATATATTATGTTCCACGTGATATATGAAAATGCTTTATTTACATGGAGAGAGATCCTAAAGATACTAAACATTACATCATCACAACATTATGTAGAATTTTGAAAAAGGAACAAATAATTAACAATATTTCTATCACGATAAGTGTTGGTTTTCTTACAAATGTCTTAAACAAAACAGGCGTTTTAGATTCAAGAGGTCTATTTAAAAATGTTTTTAAAAAAGCTTGCTTTATAAATGACAAAACATAGATGCACCTTTTTTAATAGCCGAAAAAAGAAATTAACCATTTTAAACCAAAGTCAATCAATAAAAAAACATGCATGGACTGTGGAATACTAGTAAATAATACTTTTTTAAATTACCTATCTGTCCTTCCTTTTCTTCGTAAAATGACAATAACTAGGGCAAAAATTACTACAAAACTTAGCACAATGGGGACAACTATTTGTACCCATATGGATATGCCTGGGTCATTTTTTCCATCTCCTATAAAAATACAAAGTTATTGTGAATTACAATGTGATTTTGTTGTTTTCAAGTTTTACTATAAGAAGTGATTATATTTTCTTTAATTTCCAACACATAATATATTAATTAGTTACAAAAATTACAGAGAGAGAGAGAGAGAGTGAGAGAGAGAGAGAGAGAGAGAGAGAGAGAGAAACCTGTGTTTTTTTGAGTGTTTCATTCTGTTTTAACAGGAATGAAAATGACTTTTGAAATATGTCCAATCATTTGGGATAAATTCAATCTTGAAAAGATACTTCCATCAGATTTGTTTATCATTAAAATTTGTCTACAATGCAAATACATGTCAATTATTAATAATAAATATAAATTTATCATATTCTGTTTATTGTATATCTATATTGATTTTCAAAACAGAATGTTCGTTTTAAGTAAAGAAATACCTCGGATTCTTTGTCAGAACGTAAACAAATGTATGATCTACATCAAAATCTGTTATTTCTCCCTCATTCCCTTCATACACCTTCGTAAAATACTTTCCATCATAGCTTAATCGGAATATTTCATTTTGTTTTGTTTCTGCACAGAAGATGTCGTTATCTGTTAATGTCGAAAAGAATATTTAAAACACTTTCCATTAAAAAAATTAATCTATTCGTTTTAAATTTAAATAATGAAATACCTGTTTGATGAACTGCAAGACGTAAATGTGCCTCTTGATAGGGTGTTTGGAGTGTTGTCCACGTTAAATTTTCTATTTCAAATATGACAAGCTCATTCCCATGTGATATTACAGCAACTCTGTCAATATATTTCGAGATTCATTGATGTAAATAAACACATTTTAATTATAAGCCCCATATCCCCATATGTTGTCTTGTCTGAATTCGTTGCTCCTCACAAAAAATGAGTTGGTTTTCCGTTTGAGTTGAAAAAGGCAGTTCTGGCCTTAAGTCTAGATCATTTTTCTTTTTAGAAGGACAGCAATCTTGAATGAGGTAATAACTTCCAATTTTTCACCATTAGAAAGACAATAGTCAGATTGTCCAAATGACCTTGCATTAAGACCACAAAATTTTTCTGTTATGGTCTATTCCGATCTGAGAGTTTCCAATTGTGAATTAATTTTTTTATAGTCAAAACATTTTATCTTCCATGATTGTAAATTACTTTCAGGTTATCGAAAATCTGGTTTCTGCGCTGGTCGCAGAGTGGTATGGGATACCAAGCGTAACTTCTCCTAGGAGGATGTCAAATACCTTTATCTTTCTGTAGGTTAAATTATTATTAAAAATTTGTGTTTTTTTAATTATTATTTAAATGAGTAGAACAAAAATTTTTTTTCTCAATTATTCTTAATGCGTCATATTATGGGTCAACATTAACTAATATATAGTTTATACGTGTATTTAAACAAAAATGACATAAAATAAATCTGAAATTTTGTAAAAAAAAATTCAACAAAAAGTGTGTGTAAAACAGTTAAAGTACAGCTCTGGCTAAATCATGTTTAAAAGCAACTTTACTCTTTTCAAAAGCCCGTAGTATATACGAGGGCTGTTCAATAAATAATGTCCTCGGTGCTCGGAAAGAAGCAAAAGACGCTTTTTAATGATTTAATCTTCATTATTTTACTTATTAATCTCTCTTAATTAAAACACATGTCCGTACCATTTTTTTAATCCAATTTTTGATTGTTGGTAGAACTCAATTTTGGGTATGACCCTTAGTATACTGGAAAATGGCAGATTCAATGATTTCCTGGACTTGTTTCTTCCTTATTAAAGGTGTTTTTTTTTTCAAGTTTGGAAATAGAAAGGTCTAAGATCTGGTGAATGTTGTTAATGTGAAAAAATATCTGTTAATCCTGAAAACCCTTTTACTCTTCAGGGCATGTGGGTTTGGACGCTGTCATGGAGAAATTTAATGTAGCGGATTCCTGATTCTGGGTCATTCCTCTAGTAAATCTTTCGATTTTTTTTGCAAACAATTTGCTTTCTAGACTCCTCTAGAAATTAAACTATCTCCTCGAATACGAATTTGAACAACAATACCACTAATATTTAAGAAAATTGCATAAAAATACCTCTCTGTGCTCTTGCAATTCTTTGCTCTCACCAGACCTTCGCTGTTTTGTCAAGTACATCTTATCGTAAATTTTGTTTTGAGGATTTTAAGCAATAGATTCAAGTTCCATTATCGGTTTGAATATCAAAACAACGTGGATAACTCCAATCATTGATATTTTTTCTAAAATGGAAAGACATTCGTACACGCTGTCGTTTTAACTCATTTTTCAAAATATAGGGTGACCTTTGAGTACTAAGCTTTTTTACCGTCAAACGTTTCTTTAAAAAAGTGTAAACTACCCCCGATGTGATGTCTATCAAATTTTCTATGTGTCTTAATGTCAATCCTACATCATCAAGTATTATTTGTTGAAATTTGGCAAACAGTACATAAGTTGTTATAATTTTTGTTGGCAAGGACGGTACCCATTTTTGATGCCCATTATATAATTTTTTATCACTTAAATCCACCTGCTTAGTTGTCTCTAAAACAGGTATTAGTTGCTATAAATGTCACATATTTCAGTAAATATTTCTTTTGGATTTTTAACAAGTTTTACAGGAGCTTTGATGAAGCTTTTATTTTCACTCGAGTTTACCGATTCTTTACAATTCATTTATAATGCAGTGTCTCGAAAAGCCCTTGTTTCTCAGCCTCTCACAATGAAACTATGTGATGAAAAGCGGTCACTTAAACTGTTATAAATTCATTAAAGATTCAACTATTAGAAAAAGTAAAGTTTAATGTAATATGATAGCTGTATTGTATGTCAAGCAGTTCAGGACATTATTTGTTGAACAGCCCTCGTATAATCATGAGTAAATTTAAATCCTTGAAAATGTTTTTGTCTAACAAACCGACATGTGTGAATTCGAATTGAAATAGCTTTAACGATTTCTTTTTAACATGTACTACATGTATCTACAATTCTTTATTCTTTGAGTGAAATATGGATTCATACATTAATTCTCCATCACAAAATTAAATATTTGGTCTCTGTAGTACATTCTGTTATTAATTAATATCTGTGTCTTGACGTCAAATATATATATTGATCATAATAACAAATACCTTTTCTCTGCTACGCACGTTATTTCTGTTGGATGTTCCACATATGGGAGATGTACTTTTGTTATGTTTCGGTTTGCATCAATGCGCTGAAGGTGCAATAAATAACCCTGAGAAGTCTCGCCAATAATTATCACCGAGTTTGTTTGGATGTCAAAACAGAAAAACTGTGCTTGTATCCCTTAAAATTATAAATTATATTATTTAATCCGACAAATAGAACTTAATGAAAACTTTAAAATAATACATATATTTTCATTTTACTTAGAAAAATATGCTAGTGCAGGTACATGTATATGCTAATACTGTATACTGGGTTATTTTCGCCCCGTGTTATTTTCGCCCTTTCACATCTGAAAACAAATTTGCCCCTTTTTTTATTCGCCCAAAAAGATTTTTGTTTAAGATATTATACAGTTTACTTTGAATTCGCCCCGTTTTAAATTCGCCCACGCCAGACAAGGGCGAAAGGGGCGAAAATTAAACGGGGGCAAAAATTTCCCTGTATACAGTAATTATTTGACAGCACATCTCAAAAAGCCTTTCATCTAGGAAATTTAAATGAGATCGTAGGCTTTGAATTATCTTTCATTTCTCTTGTATTTTATTTTCACTGTCATATAGATCAAAACGATATATAACCAACAACACATTGTTTTAATTATAATTTCAACTATAATAATGAAAATATAAGTTGAAATATGTATTTTTTTAACGGTAAAATTTTTTTGTCGACGACACTTGAATGCACTTTACTTTGAAATTAATTTAGTAATTAATCATTTAAAAAACTCTTTTATTCCTTCACCAAATTAAAACTTTTATCACGGTCAACAAAATTTTGGTAATGCTGATTTAATGGTTATTCTTAAAACAAATTAATGCGTCATTAATGAACGTTTATTATTAGAAAAATTAAAAATGTATTAGGTTCATATAAAGAAGATCTCTTACAATTCTTTTAAATCTAATAATAATAATAATAATAATAATAATAATAATAATAATAATTATTATTATTATTATTATTATTATTACAGTTGTATTATTACAGTATTAGCTCACGTGAGCTTCTGATCAAATTTTTTTTTGTTTTCTCTCGTCGTTGTCAACGTT
Organism: Saccostrea cuccullata; assembly: GCF_032062105.1. Lineage (NCBI taxonomy): Eukaryota > Metazoa > Mollusca > Bivalvia > Ostreida > Ostreidae > Saccostrea > Saccostrea cuccullata. Next base: position 48,000 of record NW_026933061.1, read on the forward strand.
GGCAACATTGTTGTTGTCATACACATTTTCTCATTTTTTTTCTTCTCAAGAACCAAACTTGCTAGAAAGTATTCTTGGGTAAAGGGGTTTAAAGTTTGTTTAAATTAGGGGCCAAGCCTTTTACCAAAGGGAGATAATATGAATTACTGAAAAGTCATTGACATCTCTTAAGAATCTTTTTCTCCAGAACCATTGGGCTAGGAAAGATAAAAGTCATGTAGAAGCATCTTGGGGTAGGCTTTATTTAAGTTTTTTTTTTTCAAATCATACCCAAGGGGGTCGGGTGGGACCACATTGGCTGATGAACGTTTTACATGGTAACATATAGGAAAATTCTTTTAAAATCCTCTCTTCCAGATATAGTAGGCCAGGAAAAATGAAACTTTTGTGGCAGCATCCTCGGGTAGTACACATTCAAGTTTGTTCTAATCATAACCCCCGAGGGTAGGACGGGGCCGCATTGGCTGATCAAAGTTTTACATGGGGATATATTGGAAAAATCTTAAAAAATCTTCTTCTTCAGAACCCTTAGACCAGGTAAGATGAAACTCATGTGAAAGCATCCCCGGGTAGTGTAGATTCAAGTTTTTTTTTTTCAAATCATGACCCCCGTGCGTAGGGCAGGGCAACAATGGTTGACGTACGTTAAACATAGAAATATATATACATTTAAAAAAAAAATCTTATTCTACAGAATCATTATGCCAGGAAAAATGATACTGATTTACTAGCAGCCTGTGGTAGTGTAAATTTAAGTTTGTTCATATAATGACCCTCCGTGGGTAGGGCGGTGCCACAATAGCAGATCAAAGTTTTACATAGGAGTATATAGGAAAAATCTTTGAAAATCTTTTTATCTAGAACCATTGGGCATGGATAGATGAAACTCATGTGGAAACATCCTCAGGTAGTGAAGATTAAAGGTTGTTCATATCATAACCCTAAGGATAGGGTGAGGTCACAACAGGAGATCAAGTAAAACGTTAAAAAAATCTTTCAAAATCTTCTTCTCAAGCATGGCAAGGTTATAATCTTATGCTTATTGATATAATGATATTCTCGTGTAATAGAAAATTTTATCCCCCCCCCCGCTCCAACAAGTGAACGTTTCCATACTGAACTGATTTGTGTTTTTTCACCAGCCCATGTGCTCAGGTGAGCGATGTAGTCCATGGGCATTTTTTAAAATTATTATTACCTTTTATGTCTATCAGGGTAGAACCGTTGCTATTGTCCATTGAATACTGCACTATTGAGTCATATGTTGCAAAATAAAACCAACTTGAATCTCCACTGATCGCAATATCCAAAATTATATCACTGTGACCATAGACCAATCTGCTGTACCGATTTCCTTCGTTGAATCCAAATACAGTGTTTCCATTTTTGTCAAGCAATATAAATTGTATTTTAAATTCCTCTACAAAGAGACAAAGAATATCAAACGAATCCCAAAATAGATTCAATTAGAATATTTTTTATTGTCTGTTATCTTAAATATTAATAATTAAGAAAAATAAATCATGAACAATATTATTATATGATTGAATAATTCCTATATCTCTGATGGGCTAAGACCTTAAGAAGTAGAAAAATACTATGTAAAGAAAATTGTACTCAGGAGAATGTTTCACAAGAGTCGATTCAATTATAATTCGATAAAACTGAATTGTACACATGCTCAGATGTAAATTAGGAATTTGGGGTCCAGATTTATTTTTGTTTCACAAATGACGACAAGATCAGTTATGCATTACACATGTATACATGTACATGCATATATATATATATATATATATATATATATATATATATATATATATATATATATATATATATATATATATATATATATATATATATATATATATATATATATATATATATACATTCGCATGCATACATTTTTAAAAAGCTTAAGTACATATGATACAAACAAAGTACATAAGATACAAACACATTTTTTCTGGAGGAGACTTTATATCATATTATAGGTTTATAAAAGCGTACAACTCTTTTTCTTCTTAGAATTGAAAAATGAAATTAAATGATAATACTTCAATGAAAATCAAAAGCACACTCAGTATACGTTTACATTAGCAAACAAATTTCAGAATTGGTTACCTTGGTAAAAGAAATTGTAATATAATCTTTAAAAACTTTATAAAAATATATCAAGCCGGGTTAATTTTGATAGGAAAAGCAAAATGGTAAAAATCAACCGATGTGATATTGGTGATTTTTTTTTTCATTTTGTTTCTCCTCGTAAAATTCACCTGGCTTGGTATATGTTTCTAAAGTTTATATAACACCTTTAGCAACAAGGTAACATTCTGAAATTTGTTTTCATCTGTAAAACTTTACTGGGATTGTTTTGTCCATATTTGTAATTTCATTGAAATATTACTTATATAAGTCTATTTCATTTTCCAGCTCTGAAGAGAAAAGTTATGAGAATTGTCCATTTTTTTTAAACGTGTGACATAATTTTAAGTCTCCTCCAAAGAAAAAATTGTTTGCATCATCTGTCCTTATTGCGAGGTTTACACGTAGGGATTTTTGGAGGCATTCATACATGTAATATTAACACAAGTTAATGCTTATTTAACAGGATAAACACTCATTGTGTTTGCATAGGTACATAAAAAATCAGTTCAGAGGGTTTCATACATGCTGGTACAAAATATAGTTTATACAGCCCTTGTACATGTACATGTACTCATATAATTATGTATTCCAATATAAAGTTTTGTCAAAATGCTTTCAGTGAACGCACCTGCGCCCGCAAACTAGACTCCATAAAGCGGAATCTTATTATTCAAATGCTCTTCTAAATTTCAACTCTGACCATCAAGGTAAGTCAGTTTTATTTTGTTTGTTTTACGTCAATCAAACGTTATATCTTTCTTACATCGCTATCAATACGTTTACATTTTCTATCAATACGTTTATCTTTTAAATCATACTTATAAAAAGTAACTTACTGTATCAAAATCATTTGTAGAGTAAAACCCCAGTTACATTTCCGAAAACGGTCAATGGTCGAAGATTTTGAGGCGAAAGTCGGATTCTTCGATACAGCCGAGTGGTTATTGGCCTTGTCTTGACCGATTTTGACCCCTTTTTTCGTCGGTCGACCAAACTGTGCCTGTCAGGCACGATTTTTATTTTGGCGTCGGAAGCCGATTTAAGTAATTGTCGTTGAGCGCTCCGTTGAGCAACCATCGATCCTCTTCCGACCCTTACCAGACAGTTCGTTAGGTCATTAGTCAGTCCGTCATTTATGCTAGATCACATTTCCCGACCGGTAGTCGTAGACCGGTGGTAATTGTTGGTAATCCGTGGATTTAACAATGTCCTTAAATCGGTCCACATAGGCTTTGTAGTCCTCACAGAATCAGTCACTTTATCCAGCGATGGGTATTCATTGGCAACCAATGCCTTTTATGATAAAAATGGCGTGGTTGCCGGTCGGACTTTCAAGGGCCCAGCGAAGCATTGCTAATCATAAAACAATGTCCCAGGATAATCGGCCAATGTATATTAGATCGCTCATGCCTTGGTGAACATCGGTCGAACATCGGTTGACTACGGACCAATGTTTGGTCGATCATCGACCGATGATCGCCCGTTATCTGTTGGACACCACTCAACCCCCCGATGACCTCTGATTCAACGGATATTGGACGATGCTCGGCCATATATATCGGCCGATCCGTGAAAGATGTGTTAATGATGGGTTGCCGATGAGGAGCGATGTGAGGCATCGTTGGAGACATCGCTGAATTTTAACTTAGAATAATTTCCTACTGATGACCCCACCGATTCGCAAAATGGCTTCAGTCACCTTCCGATCACTAGTGGTGCCCGATCGGCACCCACGCCATTTTCATAAAAAAACGCATCGGTTTCTCATCGTATACCCTATCGCTGGATAATGTGACTAATACTTTTGGAATGAGGTTTTCCGTAATGTTGACCGACGGTGAAAATCAAGCTGCGGCTTAAGTATCAGTCACACAATCCAGCAACTGGGTATAACATGAAAACCGATGCCATTTTGATAAAAAGGCCTAGGCGTGGTTGCTTTCCGGTCAGGTATAGTAATCGGACCGAGACTGGGGCCATTTGGCAAATCGGCTGGGGTCACCATTAGAAAATCCACAATGTCTCCACCCATTGCTAGGCAAACCATCATTGACATATCATTAACATATTTAATTAAGGATCGGCCGATATATGGCCGAGCAACGTCAAGTGATTGTTGAATCTCAGGTCGGGGGAGGCTAAATGGTGAGCAAAACATATCGGCCAATACCTGTTGATGTTCGACCAAACATTGGTCCATAATCGACCGATGTACAAATGATGTTCACAAATTTACGAGTGATGTACAATACATCAGCCGATTATTGCTTATTATCAGTCGACTGCCACCTTAAGGTAGGATTCTTCTCATATTTTTTGTATTTAAAGTTAATGAAATTTTCAAAGAATCAAGAAGACAATATCAGTAAGTGATAGTATCAGTGAGATTAAGTTTGACAGTTTTATATTAGAGACAAGGTCAGGTGAAGGTCATTATCTTTTTCCTTGACATAAAGAATTAAAAAATACAGTTTCCAAACCTTTGATGCCTACTTCTACTTCTAAAGTTTAAAGACTGTTCTTTTTGCCTAAAAAGATTCTACTATATTGGGTCTACAGCATAATATTACCAACGTACCCAAATAATTTAACTAAACTGGATATTGGCTAATCCGAATTTTCTCTGTTTTTCTTAATTTTTAAGATATATTAGTTATTTTCATATGCTTACTATATTTAACTTTTTCTTATTTTCACATATAATAAAGTAGTCTTATAAATGTACAAAATGATACAAAAACAAAAGTTTTTGATCGTTTTATTAGAGAGAAAAACTACTTTTTATGGATTTTTGGCTCAAATCTGCAGTTTGCTGGGAAGCATTTAAAAGCTAGCATAGTTCTAGTTTGTTTGACAAATCATATTTATTTGATGTATTTTGAAAGTTTAGTCCCTTATTGTTAAATTAACTTACATTTGAAAATTTCAAATCTTCAATTGTGTAAAAATTATAAGTAAATTTATTGTTCTTTTATAATTTTGAGAGGTAAAAAAGACGATATTTTCATACACCACATTTCCGCCAAAAATAAAGTCCCTGCTAGTTTTCAAACGCAGTTTACAATTTCTATTTAAAGTTATTCATTTCTGATGAGGAAAGAAAAATATGGTCTATTAAATCCCTTACACCCAAATATATTAGACATGTAAGCAAATATACTTTGAATATTTCATTTAGTCAGAAACCTGAGAAGAACCCTACCTTAAGGACTGTTTAGTCGATGAGAATCGACGTTGGAGCATCACATAAACCACCGATTATCACCGGTCTACAGCCGCCCGTGAGCAAATGTAACTTAGGGAATATTGAACCATGAACAGGCCACTGTCTGCTGACTTAAAAATAGAAATCTTTTTGCATATTATTAAATTATCGGTGTTCCTAGGAATTAATTTGCCTGCTCAACATCGCCCGTTGCTACTGTCGGGCGGTTATCTTTTCAAGCAAACGATACGACAAAAATTGGTCACCAGGTGTAAAATTCAAAAACGACCCGAGGTTCATTTTTCAACGTTGAATATTGAACCGAGGTGTTTTTTCTCCGTGTAAATTGGGACCAGAAGTCGTTGAATTTATACGCGGCGTCATTTTTCAACAGCTTGATATTTTTTTTTTCTTATCCCTGATGACCTCAACAAGTTAAACATTGACCTTGACATTGACTTTGTTCAATGCCTAGATTGCATGCAAGTCTTTCTTTGCAAAAACGTGAGAGAGGGACTAAGCATCCCTAGAAGCATCCACCCCCCTGGTTCCCGACGCCTATGGATTATATCACACTTTTGAAAACCAAGTCATTATATGTGTTACTGGTGAAGTTCAGAACCGGTTTCAGGATCAAAATTTTACAACCCGGCTCGGTTTTCATCGGACTAGGGTCTAAATTGAACACCTTTGGTCTCATTATTCAACATTAAAAATTATCCCACATGTCAGAATTCAACGTTACACCGGCTATCGACTTAAATGTTACCTAGGCATTACAGTGACTAAAAGAATTAATTTAAACGTAACTGAATTTACCGTTTCAAATTAAATAAAAATCTACTTTACTAAGTGTAACCATTGGGATATTGTTTCTCGAAGTCTACCCATTATAGTATAATTGTGCCTATTTTTATTGTCTAATTAACAAAACTGAAGACTTGTTTAATGATTTCATAAAAATGGGTACTTAATGTAACAATGACAACATTACCATACAAATGAGATACCAAAAACACAAAATAATAAATCTTGGTCAAATATCAGGTGTTCAATATTCAAAAGAAACAGGTCAAGACTTATTAAAATATGGCAGACAAAGAAGTGATTGGAGTATGTATTTGGAAAAGGTTTCTTTACCTGAATTCATCTATTAAGAAACAACATTTTTCAATTTAGGGGACACTGGAGATGATAATGGTTCAGATTCAAATAAACTGACAAAACACTGATAAACACTGATTAAAGATTAAAAAATACCTTTACAGTAAAATAATAATAAGCATTAATTGACAATATATACAAGTTCAAATCACTTATCCCATCCCAATCTAAACTTTGCTAATCTAAATTGTGAGCAATGAATTCAGTAAATAATACCCCCGCCTCCGTAATGATAATAATGGCAGTATCCATGTTTTACTCTGGAAAATCCAAAATACATGTCAGATCAAAAAGTAAAATAGGAGGTCACAATGGCAATATGTAATAAAGACTCATTAAATTTGCTTCAGTGGTATGAGAGGAGTTGCGGATAAGAGATGGGTACCCAAAAGCGTAACAGACGGAAGGCCGGAAGGACATACCGATTACAATATATACACCACCCCACTTTTCAAGCGGGGGTATAGCTAGAGGTACTGTGAGCGATATGAGCTCACTTAAATATACCTCACGCCTTCCCTATGAATATAATGGTAGTGTCCATGTTTTGCTGTGGGAAACCCAAAATATTTGTCGGATCAGTCAAGTAAAATAGGAGGTAACCATTTAGTGAGCTCATTGCTCACAGTTTCTCTAGTTTTCTGTTGTATCCGGAATTATGATATCTGTCTATGTTTGGTTTATCTGTTACTATTATATCGCGCATGAATACCTTCAGTAATAAAGTAGTTCACAATGACTCGCTCTTGTCGTAACACATGTGCTCATGCTAGAGAAGCAAGAACACAACAAATTGGCGACGAGGTAAACTT
>NW_026933062.1:0-55586 GCF_032062105.1 Saccostrea cuccullata
AAGCAGGAATTTAAAGGATGCAATCCATTTTTAAGTTTATCACATTTACACACAAACATGTATATCTCTCAGACACAGTAATGCCTGATCAATCATTTAACAGTTTAACTATGAGTAATGTTAAATACTTCACAAGTTGGATTAAAACCCCTGAAAATATCCAAAACAGACAAAGGCAGATATTGAATCAGAATCAGATTTAAAAAGATAGAAATCACCCATGCCAGTAATTTGTGAACAGGTTGCAGCACTACCTGTTATATAATTGAAGTAGCTCTGCAAAATTTATTGAACATTAAAGGCGTGATAAACATGATTTTTAGCCGGCTTATTGCTCAAAGAGCAAATTACCGGCTTATGTCCTACTGTTCAAGTCAACCCCATAGTCGCCATTTTAAAGTAATGTGCAAAAAGATATTTCTTACTCCCAACCGCTTTTGAGATAATACAAACGCTAAAAAAAGCAACAAAAATAAAACGAAGTTTTATCTATATAAATAAACATTAGTAGTAATGACTTTGAAAACTTCAGTCCTAAGTCAAAGAACATAGCTCATTAGCGTAAGGATTTTTGATAATCAGTGTTCTCGTAGTTCTCTACACATACGAGGAAAAGCAGGAGAAGGAACCAGAGTGGCCTGTTTGTTTACATTCAGCTGCGGTACCAGATTAATTCTGATTCTGACAAAATCGGTATTAGGATTGAAAAACTCACTGTTAGTGTCTTATCATTTATATTCATAGTTTTAAAATAATTTTTTCATCAGAATATAAACGTGATTCATGTAAGAAATTCATGTAAGAAATTCATTCTACTGGGTTAATGAGCCCGGCTCTCTGTACTTCTGAGTACTTTGATTATATATGTCGCATTAATGTGTGTACATCTCAGTTTTATAAACGATCTCGTCGTTGTCTGTCATTAAATATTTACAAACATTTCTCAATTTTATAAATTTTCATGCTTAAATAAACCTGATCAGGCTGAACAGGCAGTAAAAGTTATATTATTGCTCGTTTCTACAGAAAAACCTTACAAAGTGTCATTTTAATAAATCCTAACTTTGCAATACTTTGCAAAATATAAAATAAACTGCGTACCTGACATGTATGCGTAATCTAGATGAATATTATCACGCTGTATCTCTTCTTCATGTCTTCATGTCTTGACTTCGCAAAAAACGTGCCGTTTTCGTCGCGGATTTGCGACATATTTTCTGTGCTTTCAAACCTTTCACGTCCTTGCATTTACATTTTTTATCATTTCAAAGCTTTTTTCAGATACATGTAGATTTCGCGTCTTTCTTTAAACATTGTTGAGATTATGATTCTTTGAATAATTTTCTTATCTCTTGTAAAAAAGGCTTCTTTTAAATGGTGTCTGTACACATGTTGACTCTAAAAATGCACTCAACCAAATCAAAGCGATATTTTTGAAATGAAGTACAGTACGAACAGTCCCAGGGACTGTTTTCTGGGACTGCTAAAGCAGTCCCACAGTGGTCCCAGAGCAGTCCCGCAGCAGTCCCAGCGGTCCCGGAGAGCAGTCCCAGCAGTCCCAATGGGCGGAGTTTTATTAATTTAATGGGCGGCGCTATCTCAGAAATGAGATTTCGATAAACAATGGAACTATAAAAGGCAGTTGAAATTGATTCTGAGTAGTATGCCAGGAATTCTTACATGTATACGAAGGTCATTTATGAACAATTCGTGCATAGAAACAATTTGAAATAAAGTCTATTTAAGGAAGAAGGCTTTCACAAATAATTGTTTGAAATACACTGAACATGAATATTTAATCACAATTATCTGGTATATTAAGAATTCAATTTCTTTATTTTCTGTGGTTGATACAGGTTCCCAGATTTAATTTTTATACAGAAAATTAAACTTAAATTGATTATTTGCCACCAGAATTAGCTTTAAATAAATCTCATCATTCCATACCATCAGAATACTCTAAAGGCATTTTTTATACCCGCCACTTGAAAAGTGGGAGGGTATATAGTAATCGGTATTTCCGTCCGTCCGTAGGTCCGTCTGTTACGCTTTGGGGTACCCATCTCTTATCCGCAACTCCTCTCATACCACTGAAGGAAATTTAATGAAACTTTCACATATTCCTAATTACATATTGCCATTGTGCACCTCCTATTTTACTTTTTGATCTAACATATAGTTTTGATTTTCCAGAGCAAAACATGGACACTTCCATTATATTCATATGGGAGGCGGGGGGGGGGGGGATATCATTAGTGAGCTCATTGCTCACACTACCTCTAGTTTAAGTATTGGGGCTTTTGAAATTTTTTTTTTGTTAATTTTGCCAAGTATTTTTTTTTCAGTCATGATTATTTTTACAGTGTGAATTTAATTACTGTTAGTTTCTCTAGCCCTATAGTACTTTTTAATGTGTTTTATTTGTAAACGATTGAGTGTACATCTGTAAATCACCAGAATGGAACCGACGGATTATGTGCAAAATTAATTAATCCTTCAAGAAATTTATACACATTTCATTTATTAATATTTTTTTTATTTCATAGATCGAAATTAGGGTCATTGTTTGCCAGCACGATCAATGATGTATAACACTTGTACGTATACACAAATATTATGCAGGATTGATTTTCTGCCCAAAAGCGATTGAAACCGCAGGTGTTGATATCATTTTACACACATTAATCGACCAGGTAAACACAAGCAAAACAATAAAGAAATAAATCACAATTCCCGATATTTTCAGACGTTTATTTTTAAAATAAATGTACTCTTTTAATAACCTGTTTATAATTTAAAAACTAATTCATTAATAAAATTTCCAAATAATAATATACATTATTTATGTTACAGAAGAATGGTAGCATAATATATTTCATGGTCATTTAATAAATTGTTAGGTTATTTAAGGGTTGCATGGAATACTCATTTTAGCATGGTACATGTACTTGTAAAACGTGTAGCTTTTCCAATTAAATAATCTTATATATAACTGTAATGATTTTTTTTTAAATAGTGCCAATGCATATTTTGACTACATAATTTTACATTAAATAATAAATTAGGCCTACATGTAGATGTTTTTTTCTCATAAACCTGTATTTTATTTTTAGGGATAAAAATCTTCTCCTCTCCTGACTTCCTTATTGAACAACGTTATTTTATATAAAAATGATTCTAAACTACTTTTGTGAAGAAAATACAGTCTATAAAAATATTAAATAACTATAACATTCTCTACTTATTAAAAGATTAGAAATCCTTGCTTTTTTGATAGTTTAAACTCCTCTATGCTGGAAGTAAACAAAACAGCTAGGAGCCTGCAAATTCAGAATACACAAGGGGGCGGAGCTATCATGTCACTCAGAACCTTTTTCACACATGAGTGAACAAAGCAGTTCCAGAAAACAGTTCCAGGGACAATCCCAGAGTAGTCCGAGAGGAGTCCCATAGCGGTCCCAGAGCAGTCCCAGAGCGGTCCCCAAGCAGCCCCGGGGACTGCTTTTTGGGACTGCCTGGGTGTCAGGTTGGGTCTGGTTGGGTCTGGTACTGTATCTTATAACATGGACGTATCCTGTTCTACCTGAATCACAAATCATTTAAAAAGAAGTCCTAGTAGTAAACCTCTTTGCATTAATATCTAATAAGTGAAGAGTATCTTCTAAAGAAAAATCATGAATTGTGTTTTGTTTTTAAAAAGAAAAAAACCCAAAATTGGTAAAACCCTTTGATATTATAAAACGATTCCCATTACCTTACAACCAAAACAAAAAAGCACATACACGTGTATTTCATTTTCATTCTACAAAATGGACTCTTGAAGACTAAAAACTGTAGAAGCACAAATTTTCGTGGGGATAAAATTTCGTCGATTTGTCATCAAGAGTATTTCCGTGGGCATTTAATTTCGTTGTTTTGAAAGTAAACCCATTTAAAATTTCGCGTAGGATTTAATTTAGTTGATCATTTTTAACAACAAATATTTGTGCTTGTACATTGTTAACAACCAATATCCGTGCTTTTACCAAACATTAATTTTTCAGAAAGGAAGTAATAAATATTGAACAAGCATTTTTTTGCTTTGAAGATCTTTAAAGCATAGTTGCACAAACAGATCAGAAACTATATTAAGCAGCTTACTTTTCACTCTCCTTTGAGGTATTTCAAAACCTGAGCCCTGAAAAAATATTTGATCCAAAAATGAAATAGATTAATAAATCCATGACCAAATGTAGTTCACGCAAAACCAGAGTACACTATATACATATGTTTTTCAATTTTAACTAAAGTCATTTGCTTATCGGAAAATATATGTTATCTAAAAGTGGGAAATGAAAGTTATATTAATATGTCTTCAATGAAATTTGAATGATAAGTTATAGATTCTTATGAATGAGGAAAGAATGAAATTTAAAAAAAAATCTGAAAAACATGTTTACAATACCTTTTCACAAATTAGATAATCAAGCTTTTCAAAACAATTAACAAATTCACAGGTAGTCTGGTTACATTTCTGACACTGATGAAACGTTTCGTTTTCATGGATATCAACAGCAACACCTGTCAGAAATTGAAACTGAGTCTCTGTGGAGCAACTAATAAAATGCATGTTTTAGATATTATTTATGATGAAAATATTTAATCCACAATTGTTTGCTTGATAAAAATTTCGACAATGTTGCATTTTTGTTTTCTTTGATATCAGAAAGACGTCGAAGAAATATCAAAGTACTTATATACTTCCCGTCCTCCTGTATAGCCTTTTTGCCGAGGTCTAACGGTCTAAAATTCCGATTTGCTAGTTATAGGCAAATGCCAGGAATACCCTGGTTTATATACTACATGTTATATCATGCATATTTTGGATCTATGTTGGCGATGTCTCGAGCATTACACATAATTTAACAAAAGTGTGGTGCTCCGTCAATTCAGGAGACGTCGTTTTCACATTCGTTTTCTCAAGAATCGCATCGGAGAAAATCACTATATTTCTCTTAGTACTTCAAATATCACGTCAGAAATCTAATAACAGTAATAGAACAATATAAAGATATAAGAAAATTGCCGAAAAATACCGCGAATTATAGAAAATGTATGATTTAAATTTTGGATTCCGCATGCTTTTGTTTCATATTTCTTGTCTTGCTCCGTACCTCTTCATCAGTGATATCAACACAGCGATATTTTTAGAAGAATTATTTTTAAAATACACAAATTTTGCCCAAAATTTATTGAAATCTAAAAATACATATTTCTGTGAAATTTCATAACTATATGATGTCTGTAAGAAAAAATAATAGCAGAGTCCGCGTAATTTTTGAACAACTCTCGTACGTATACATCTTGTCAAGATTCATTTGTATGCCTGCACTGAAAAAATATTTAATAGTTGAACGCCATTTACATTTTAATTAAAAGTGGGATATATGTAATACAATGTCATGTTTAACATTCAAAAAATAAAAAAAAGACTAGTAGGAAGGGTGTACATGCAGTAGTAAAAAGAAAAAAGATAGTAATAAAAGTTATAGCTTTCTCACCTCGATCATACCCAGTATACACTTCTTTTGCGATGCTTAGCCAGGTAAAACCTCTCTGTTTCCTTTGTAATTGTTTACATGCCAAAGTAGAGTCAGTCAAGGAGACGTTTCCAATTAAGTACGACGAGGGATACCGTGTTTTACAAATCTGCATTGATGATGTCCAGTTTGTTTTTATCTCTGTTTGATTGATATTTATGTGTTAGTATTATGTAAAAGTCGACAAGAAGAAATGGGGGAAAAATCAAAACTGAGACAATTCAGGTAAATGTAAATCAATCAATCATGATATTCAACAATAAAAATTGTAATCGCATATTTGAGGTAGTCGAGGTTTTTTTTTCAATGTTCATTTTAAAATTGAAATAATTTATTAAACACAAAGAATGTATTCCATTTTACTTACAGATGATCCAAATGATGGGAAGACATGTCAAATTATTACTGGCTGCATATTATTATTGAAATGTTAGGAGAAAGTTTTTTTCTGTAACATTTTTTACTAAAATTAAAACAATAAGCTACACATAGATTAACTCCAACATATCGAATCAGCATCCAGCATTGTTACATACATGTATAACTCCCTCGTTAAATTAATTGAACTGTTATTTTATTTTCTATTCATCTGATGTAATGTGCACTGATGGGGTTTTACCGATATAAAATAGTTCCTCATAATTCAAAAAGACTTTAATACTTTTAACAATCATTCCCAACGCTGAATTAGAGGTCTTGATTTCTGATAACATTGAACACATTGCTTTTTCAAGAAAAAAACTAAACTCCTAAATTTGCCTACCTTGTCATAAGTCTTTTGAAAAATTATTTTATTTAAAATCTTTCTGATTGTATTCAAATGAATACTCCAAATCTGATTTTAAAACGATGCTTGAGTTTTTGAGTTGACAATGTCTATGTAGTTTTTTGAGATCAGGTCTTCCAACAATCAGTTTAAATCATGTTTCTACAAACTGCATCCTGTTATTTTACTGCAGAACTATTTTTTCATAGGTTTCATAGGTTTGTACAAGTAGCAAAATTCATTCTAAAAACCCTTTCATTGGAAAATCAAAGTCTCTCTTTATGTGGTCTTAAATTCAATATCTCTAGATGTATCCACGAAGTTTTATCAATCAACAATATTAATATATAAAAAATAAAAATATAAAGTTGCATCAATAAAAATGAAATCTGATTTGGATTTTCGTAAAAAATATTTTGGTATACAAAAAATTTATATAAACCATTTTTTTTTTAGAATAAAAAGCCATTGTCCACAAACATTTTGGACACCCTCGTATGTCACTTTGAACTCGAAAAAAAATTCTGCAGAGTCTCTGTCACATTTGTTTCATATTTTGGTATTTTACCAGAAATAAACGTTAATCAGAAAAATATCTCTGAATCCACAAAAGTATGTAAATTTATCCGCAATATTTCTTTAAAGTTAAATATTAAAATTAATCATGTTATAGGGGGAAAATAGTCAAATCTCCAATATTTTTGCAGAAAAAGCGAATTGGAATATCAGCAATGATTTTCTTATTGCAAATTGATCAAAAGATATATTTTAGGTTAAAAAGGATAAGTATCAAAGCATTCAGAAAAATTGTCTTTTTTTATACTGATGTGGTTTTTCCCGTCATTTATTCTATTATACATAGGGTAAAAAGCCTTTACAATCTTTTGCAAGACACCACAAACTAGTTCTTATTTCATATCATGCTAATAAGCATTGGTATCTATTCAAATAAAATATTAATTTTTGGAGTTATCCTTCCTGGCTGAGGCTGCGATAGATTAATAATCTAAAAGAGATTGTCATAGGTACTTTATCATAAATAGGATATTATAAAATGAAATTCTAAAGAGAAAAGGGAACCCCGGTAGGGGACTTGTATTGCTTATGCAATATATTCAGAATACTTGTGTTTGAAGAAATATACCATTATTACCTTCAAATTGAGTTTCGCAGCACAGTTAAGGTTAAAGTAAGGAAGCGGGGCCTAATTTGTAGGGGAAATGTTTACTATGACGTCACACATAATATAAGGTCTTCAAAGTACCATAAAAAGAAATTATTTGCTATTTCAAACAGCTGGATAGCTGTATACTACATTCAAACTTACTATTACATGTAGTTTGTCGTTTGTTAAATCCCACACAACAGTATATAAACGATGCATCGATCGCAATGCACTTGTCAATGTGACGTCATCTCGCAACAATGACCCAGTTTGTACACAGTGGGAGGCTGATGAAGTCACATTTTGTACAATGAAAAATGTCTTTTGTTCTTAAATAAAATATTATTTGCAATTAAATAAAAAAGGCCGTTAACTTGGATGCGATGTCTATTTTAGTATTTTATTTATAAATTGTCCATACATTCTCCAGACAAGTGATACTGTCGCGTGTTTGTATGCAGATACATTGAAAAAGTAATGGAAGGGCCCTAATATATCGATTTATTGCAAAGGCAAACCCTCAATGTATCTTGCCAAGTTTTTACACATTAACTCAAGAAGCATTAAGATATTTGAAAAGTGCTCCGAATCTCATGAAATTTTGCAAACAAATTAATTATAGCTATATTTAATGTAGCTGACCAGCAAACACTCAACCTGCTGCCCAACAAATTAAATTTTAGCATTTAAAAAAGGAAATCTATATAGGTTCGCAGGACTTTTCACAAACTATATATAGTGTTGAAAAAGATTATAAATTAAACAAAGATTTTTAAGTTGGTTATGCCCTTGCAATATTGGAATTTATAGATGACCTCTAAACTGCAAGTATAATTGCTAAAATCATGTGACGTCGACATCACGTGACAAGTTTAAATAAAAAATCTAAATGTCCCCAACATGTAGAGTAAAACCACATTACATTCTTTTGATATTAGTGAAGTCCTAAAAAGAATAGCCCATCCTAATAAAGCATTTATTTTTTATCTCAAGAAATCGCCGATATTCCCATTTGTAACCTTAACTTTGCTGGGTTATTTGTCTTAGTTGATTCGGTACGCAACAGAATGGCCAAAAAGTTCTTTTTCAATGTACTTTTGAGATTCATTACTGATTTCATTAAAGATCAAAATTGTTAAAACTATATCATGATTCAGAAGGGATTTTAAGAGAAAAAACTTATTAAGAAAATTGAGATAGCGTAAGGTAGCATTGCTGTATGATAAACTAGTTTATTCTTCAATTCTTTTGTTAGTGAAGGAAATAAAAACATGAATTCATCAACAAAATTTATAGGAGATGGGAGGATAAAAAAGATTATTATGATATTCTTTGATCAAATAAAACAATATTACACATTGCCTACTTCTTCAGTTAAGCAGGAATGATGGATGGATGCAAAACACATGCTTTCATATATTCTGGAAAAATACTATAAAATCACACATTTTCGAATTTTCTTAGTTTAAGGAAAAAATGTGAGTTTGTTGGAATTATATTTTGTGGATGAAGAATTTTTAGTTGTAATATCTGTGAAAATAACATTTCATTATGGACATAGATTCATGGATCTCTTCATACCTCGAAAACCTCGAAAATTAACTCCCCATGAAAATAAGTGATTTCACAGTACCTGTCTCGTAGTTTAGATTACTGTAGATGTTGATCCTGTCGGCACCACCACAACTTTGACTTTCGTTCCCACTACATTTTATATTACATTCTCTTTCAGGCTTTTTAATAAATGATGTAAAAAAATTTCCGCAAAAGCAGTCTCCACCAAACTGTAATTAAAAGAAATATCATAGTTCTGAGTGGGATTACGTATTTCTCCTCAGTGAAAAAAGTATTATTTCTCAATAAAAAAAAAGGAAGTTCAGAGAATTGCATTTCCCCGCTTTCGGTGTTTTATCGGATGGGATGTCATAATTTATGGTAAAATGAGTCAAACATGAATATCTTCTCAAATCTCAAAGCTAATCACCAAAGTTATTATTTTTTTTAAATTAGATCAAACACGAATGTAAAGTGGTAAAAAGTATAGCTTTAAAGTAATCTTAAAGCAATATGAGCTGCATTGATTGAGAAATTTATTTTGCTGGTTAATGCGTTATTATGATTAATTTGTACGTATTTTAAAGTTTTATGATCAATTACATCAAAATGAAATTTTTAATTGTTTCGGAAGGTATATTTCTCTACAATTGAAAATATAGCATTATATAAGAAGACAATATTGTACAGGACGACAATAATGTAATATTCCTTCAATTAAAGCTTATAAAAAGCCTTTCTATAGCAAATATGAACAACAAAAGTTTATAAATGTTCTATTATTTTGTCGTTGAAATAGTTGATTACAAATTTGAAACAAATTTTTCACATGACAAACTTGCAGCTCATATTGCTTTTAATTTTTACAACAGATAAAAGGTCAAGGGCACGAGGTCAAAACTCAGAGTATTTGGTAAAGTATGACTAAATATACTATGATGTTTGACCCCGTGACCTTATGTCACGTTTACGGGATCAAAAAATCATAGTATATTTTTTAAAGTGTTACTAAATACACAATATTTGACCCCGAGACCTTGACCTTGAATTTATTGTAAACAATAATGATACATTCAGGTAGAATTCTTCTCTGGTATCTGACTTGATGAAATATTCAAAGTATATTTGATTATATGCCTTATATATTTAGGTGAAGGAGATTCAAAAGACCATGTTTTTCTTTCCTAATAAGAATTATACAACTTAAACTAGAAATGGTAAACTGTGTTTGAAAACTACATGTACCATGGACTATATTTTTGGCGGAATGGAGGCGTATGCAAATATCCTCTTTTCTGTCTCTCTAAATTATTATAGAATAATGAATTTAATTATAGTTTTTAAACAATCAAAGACTTGAAGAAATTTACAGATGTAAGTTGAAATATTCATTTTAGGAACTTTTCAAAATATGTTAAATAAATATTGTTTTTCAAACAAACTAGGACTACGTTAGCTTTTAAAAGCTTCCAATCTTAATACAGATTTGAACCAAAAATCAGTAAAAAGTATTTTTTCTCTCTCAGTAAAAGGTCAAAACTCTTTTTGTTTTTGTACCATTTTGAACCTTTATTTGATAACTTTATTATATGTGAAAATAAAAAAAAATTAAATATAAGAATCATATAAAAATAAGTAACATATCTTAAAAAATTAAGAAAAGTAGAGGAAATTCGGATTATCAAATATTCATTTCAATTTAATTATTTATTTTAATCTGATATCATCTGATAGGCCCTATGTAGTAGAATCTTTGATGCAAAAAGAAAAAGTATGCAGTGTTTTGAAATGCCAGTAGGGGTTGTATGATTGGCTTAAGTATTTTTTTGATTCTTAATAACCAGGCGAAGATATAACCTTCACCTGACCTTGTGTCTAATATAAGACTGTCAAATTTAATCTTACTGATACTATCATTTAGTGATGTTGTCTTCTTGATTCTGTGAAAAATTTATTATGTTTTCATATACAAGAAATATGAGAAGAATCCTACTTTAATTTCAAGTGAAATAAGCATTCTGAGAGTATTGCATAAGCAATACATGTCCATTACCGGGTTCCCCTTTTTCTTCAGGATGTCATTGTATAATATGCAAAAGATATGACCAAGGTAAAACTGCTTGATTTTCAGGTTGTGAATGCCTTTAACCTAATAAAATAATCCACATTAAGACTTTATTTCAACTCATTTTTCAACATTTTTTCTCGCTTGGTATTTACCAAGTTGACCATAGGAATTTAGCGTAGCACGAACCCGATCTTAAACAATTATGAAAAAAAAAATGCCATAATTCTGTCAAAAATCAATGAAGCGAAACGAAACTCAAACTTGATCTGTAACTCACCAAGATATACTCACATACCAAAATTTAGCTCAATATCTGCAAGCGTTTATAAAAAATTGCGGAAAACCAAGTAGGACAGACTGACTGACAGACGGGGACAGACAGACGGACGGACGGACAGATGCAGAGGAAACCGATAGTCCCCTCCCGTTTCACCGGTAGTGGACTATAATATGAAAGTCATCTTTTTATTCAAAAGTTATGACCAAGGTTTACGTTTTTGTGAGAGACAGAAAGCCGGACAGACGGAATGACAGAGGAACGATATTAAACGTTCCTGTAAAACCCGTTGGCAAAAATGCGAACCTCAACTCCATAAAATTGGTAGTCTGTACAAAACTTCCTACAACTTCCTACAGTCAATGTAAAGTCTCCTCTACGGCTGATTCCAGATAAAGTTCGATTTTGCTGGTCTTGAAAACATCCTAGATACTCTATAAAAGAGAAGAAAGAAATCAATGGAAAGTTCATTTGGCTATTGCTATGCAATTCTTTAATTGCTCTCGAACAGAAAGACACTCCACATCAGTGAAAAGATTTTTGGACATAGTGAAAATTACATCGAAAAAAGGAGTAAACATTGAGTTTATCTCTTTGATTTTCAATGCATGGTACCTGGCATATACCCCAAGGAAAAAGTTAGAAAAACAACACTGTATCAATGAACAGAAATCACTGTTGTATACTTCCACTGAGAAAATACATGTAATTAACATGTTCATTTAATTAATTAAGGTCTTTTAAAATGTTAAGAATACTTAAATTCATTACAAATTGAGTTATATTTAGAAAATTTCTATGTATTGAAATTTAGACCAAAGGGCAGATCACTCTAACTGTAGAAAAATTTTATACAGGTATAGGTTTTAACGATTTTTATTGCCTTGAAAATCAGAATGCAATTTAAATCCATAATTTTTCTTTTAGAATTGCCGAATATTTGATCGGTATTGTGGAATAATTGTGCCATCCACATACTTTTTGTCAACATCGATTGCCACCATGGATCGTTGAGTGATATTTGTTTTACATTAGAAGTGAAGGCAAAATTGATTTTAGCGAAGCTGAGCTGTAAATATTATGTTGATTTCTATCCCAGTTAAATGGAAAACATGACAGATATATGCTAACATGTGTTTTTTATTTGACTACGAGGTATTGGTAACTCAATGCATTTCTGTAAACATTTCCCATAGAAGTCCCAGTGGTGCAAGTTTTCGGTTTCTTATGACCGAAATCCGTCATACCTATGTGAGAAATTGCTACGTTATGAAAGACTGGGAAATGGTGTGACTATTTTATAAGATTTCTTTATATTCAAGTACCTTACAAGCTAGTTTTGCTGGTGTTAATAGAGAGTGGTGTATGCCAAGGTATCTCTTATTTCAATCCTTTTTGCTCTGTTTTTATAAGATGTGTACGTGTACTTGGATGTTACCTTTATAGACACAGGCTCCAAAGTATGACTCGGAACAATTTGAAGAATATGAAAACTCCTGCACAGAACCGCCACAGCTTACTGCAAGACATGATCCCCCTCTTTTCACTTTTTCGGCTTCTATAAATTTTGAAAGAAATATTATTATTTACATTTATAAAATCCTTATTTGACACAGAACTTTTCTTAAGCATTTAAGCATGAGGCTCAAGTGAACTCTTCCGATCAAAGTGCGCCCGACGTTTGTCAGTTGTGTGTAAATTGTTCACATATTCAACTTCGCAGGAACAACTTGGCCAAATTCATTCAAACTTGCTCCAAAGCACCCTTGTCGGAAGGGAATTAATGTTCGTTCAAATGAAAATTCACATCTCCTTTTTAGGGTATATAATTAAGTATAGATAACTATTTATTATAGGGTGAGTTCACCATGCATCGGACACATACTTTGCTTCGGACAACTTTAGGCAATAAACTCTCTTTTGACTTAAGAGTTCCGTGTATTTATGTGTTTCTGTCTTAAAGATGAAGATTTAATTTTTCTTATGATACCGATTGTTATTATCATGTTGTGATAAAAATACCCCGATAATGGCCTTGAAGTCATGTCATAGTTTACATCATCAAAAGGGAATAACAAAAATTGATGATTTTGCAGTTTTTAGAGTTATCGTTCTTTAAATTCGATTTGAACGGAACGAGTCAGACTTTGGTGAATTTTGTCAAAGATTTGCAATTTTAAATGAATTTTAAAGAAATTTCTCTTCAATGTTTGTATAATTCTTTTTAGAGCTGGTTTTTTTCTAGTATGTTCATTTCTCCGTTCATCGGACACAAATTGACCATGCATCGGACACTTTCCGATGCAAAGGTAATCACTGCCATTTTTCATACAGAACCCTACTGACATCTGTTTCTGTCGGAAATAGAAAATAAAAAAAAAAACAAATTTTGGTCAAAATACAAGTTATCCCTATATGAGGTCTAGAATATGACTTAATTTATTTCTACAAACCAGAGTATGATAACCCATGAGAAAAAGGCGCGAATTACCGCATTACAAGCATTTTAATATCAATTCTCTGTAATTATCAAAATTGGTTAGCCACGCATAGAAAAACATTTTGATTTTTTTATAATAATTTTAAGCAGCTATGTCATTAACTGTAAAATCTAAAGTGGGTTTATGAAATAGACCCTTGGTTGCCATAGAAACGGGGTGCAAAATTCTCAATTTCGTTAATTTTGAAAAACGTGTACTTATCAAGAAAAACTGTGTCCAGAAATGAAAAGGGATAACTTAATATGTTTTCATTATTTGAATTTAATCCTACAGATTAAAGTAATTATATCTGTAGTTTTAATTTAATCTCTCAATAGTAAATGGACATTTTACATATCATAACATATCAGATATGTGATTGGTTTAGTGAAGTTTTTGGAGGCTTAAAACAAAAAAGGCACACTGATTACAAATTTAGTAATAATTAATTATGAAAGGCTGATATTTGATTATATCGAAATATGTAAAATATTGGTGGGAGACCCAAAGATGTAAAAGGAATTCAAAGGTAAAGATTACTTTTTTCTACATTTTGAAGCATTTTTTGCTTCCTAATTACTTCCCTTGAACTACTCTTTAACGTTTGGAGGTACAATGTGTATTTAGTAAACAGCAATGAACATTTTCTGGCGAAAGATCTCATCAAAGTTTTACAGTCTGGAAGAAGAAAAGAAGGCTAGACATCTTAAACAATGAAGACAGAAGGTAAATTTATGTATATACTGAGCATTACAAAAATATCAAGATTAACAAATGCATATTTTCTTAATCTTATTTACTTACAATACACAATTGTTTTACCGGTACTGGCGGTAGTGGTCAGTAGTCCTTATCAAATCAAGCGAACTATACCTTTTGACAGTTTGAATTAATTATTTTTATAAATAAAAATGAATTTGAAGCATACAAACATCACTTGCTGATACAGCTGACCCCCCCCCCCGAAATATAAATGTCTATATAGAGATTGTATAAAATCTGTGCCATTCAGTAGGTTTACTTTTTATGATGTGCTGAGAGAGACTTTTAAGTGAACATTATTTATCTTTATGATATAAATTTCCACTTCTGTCAGTTTTAACTCATTGTTTATCCTATTATTTCAATTCTTTATTGGCATTAGGCACATATTTTACAGAATTGTGTTGTTAAGATATTTAACTACAGCAAGTTTGTTTCTATAAAAAAACTGCATCAAACGTTTATAACGTGTGAGCACAAGCATAAAGTAGCTAAGTTTTTTAAATAGTATTCTATATATCAGCAAAATATGGTCATGGTTCATAAGCAGAAAATAGGAAAACAGCATGTTTGTTTTGATGTCATTGTTTTACTTAATAGCTTCTATCTTTTAAACTTTAAATTTATCATATATATCCGAAACTGTACTATATGTATTGACAAAATAGATCTAGGTTAAGAATGCACTGAAAATATTGAGTTATTTTTGTTTATATAGACTCTTTTGAACATTTGTCTGTGAAGTACCGGTACTGTATAATCTATAGTTCAATTTTGTGTGAATAATAATAATCTTTTCAAATAGCAAACAGTAAAAAATATATATGTACACTTGTACATATGTATTAGTGTTAAAACAAAATTTAACTATAGGTACTGTGAGCAATGAGCTCACTAAATGATACCCCCTGCCTCCCATATGGTTATAACTGATGACAAATCCATGTTTTACTGTGGCCGGGAAACCCAAAGTATGTGTCGAATCAAAAAGTAAAATAGGAGGTGCACAATGGCAATAAGTAATAAAGATTCTGTGAAAGGTTCATTAAATTTCACTCATTGCAGTGGTATAAGAGGAGTTGCGGATAATAAGAGATGGGTACCCTAAAACCTAACAGACAGACGGACGTACAGACAAATGGACGTACAGCTAGACGGACATACCGATTACAGTATACCCTACCACTTTTCAAGCAGAGGGTATAATAAAACTATATACATGTACATGTAGAATATTTACGTCTGATTTATAATGATATTTGTTTTATACACACTGACCATGTTTTATAATATTCTAAACAAATTATTTGATACTCAGGCAAATATTCACTACTGGTAAGATGATCACACACATGAACATGTCTGTGTATGAATGAAATGAATTTTCCTTTTGATCATGTTCCTAAGAAAATAATTATTTTCATCATTTTTTCATCAAAGGATTTACAATATAAGATGAATAAAGAAAAAGTAAGACCATTAAACCAAAACAGGACCAAATAGGCCATGACTGAAGTTCAAGTGCATTCTGCAAGACAGTGGACAGCCTAGATTTTGTTCTTTTCAAGGTAACCAT
Source organism: Saccostrea cuccullata (assembly GCF_032062105.1). Lineage (NCBI taxonomy): Eukaryota > Metazoa > Mollusca > Bivalvia > Ostreida > Ostreidae > Saccostrea > Saccostrea cuccullata. Next base: position 16,228 of record NW_026933062.1, read on the forward strand.
TCTTAAAATATGAAATTAAATTAAGGACAGATGATACAAACAAAAAATGGATGCCTGGATTGGTATAAATTTTTTGGCATAATTTAATTGCAAATTAATGATGCTATTAATAAATTTCTAGAATATTAAGAAGTTGTAAACCTTCTGTGATGTTCAAAAGTCTGCCCTCTTGAAACTATCCTTATTAATCTATACAAATATTTTTCACTTCAAATTCCATTATTATGCAATTATGAATTAAAAATTAAAAAGTACTTGAAGAAAGTTATTAATTTTACTGATTTAAACATGACCCCAGTTGTTATTTTCAAATTCTTTGACAAAAGTTTGTTTGTATCATCTGTCCTTAAATTGTTAAAAAATATTTCAGTTTTATATCTAAATTTAAACCTTGCTTATTTCTTTTTTTTTTAAACAAAATTTAATACCTGTCCAGTAACAGAAGAGTTATTATACTAGAATGAAGAAAACAACTTTCTAAAGGATTACATACACATTTAATTTGCTTGAAATCAGTGTATATTGGAAAGTGCAGGAATTATTTACCATTGCAGGTTGAGAAGGGATGCCATATTTTAGGTTTGAAACCAGGCAAGTGAAAGCTGAATTCCAACCTACTTCAACATACTTGTACCCACTGTCTTCAAGATATCAGTGTTTGAGATGTCAAAGTTCAAATATAATAGGAACATGTTTATCATATTATGTGATGGCATCCTCAAATCTTATGCTGTATAACAATATGTTTTAGAACTTATCAAGCTTTATCCTGTACCTTGCCAAAAAAACTCAACTCAGCATAATTCTCATTAACTAATTATCAGTTTTATATGCATATGTCAGTGTAGGTCATTACTGGTACATGCCTGACCAACAAAAACTCTAAAATTGAAAAATCAGAGACATGATTTTCAGAGCATCAGAAACAATAGAATTTGTCACGTAAATCTAATGATATGTACCGTAGTTGAGAATGCATGTACTCTAAATGTTGCAAATATAAAAAATAAAAAAAGCGAAAGGTTCTCTTGTTTTCAGAATTTATATTTACATGTGAAAAAAAGAAAAGGAGATTGATATAGTTGGTGTGATGAGATGTTGGCAGGAACCTAGTAAAATGAAAGGAAGAACTTCCTTGAAATGATACTTGTGGGGGACAGTGTCTCATGGGGGAGGGGCATTCTTTCAACTGACTTTACAGAATACAAAAGATCCATTGCAAACCAAATTATTAATTATATGCCAAACACTATGTTTAAAGTTTTCCATTGTTGATATTTATGTTTAAATCCAAGATAACTTCCCCAAGAGTATGTGATTTTTTTAAACCAATGTAATTTTTCTCAAGTTTAAAGCCGTGTTTCATAAGTTTTAAAAGAAAAAATCAGAAGGGGGGGGTAAATTTTTGACTTCATTTAAAGTATCTGTGGTTTGCAGTTGCCCATGAATTTAATAAATAATTATACAAAGTAACAAGGTGAAATGAGTAAAAAATTATGAATGTCCTGTTTGTTTTAGTTTCATTTCAGAATTTTTCAAGTTTTACCAAATCTTGAAAAAGTAAAAGCCACAAGGTTTTGCAATTATTTGACATAGCATTACAAAATGCATTATATTTTTGCAACATCATAAAGATGCAAATTTAAGATGCCAAAAATTTTAGTTCACATTCACATTTAATTCATTACACAGGTTTTATAAAGAGTAAATAAGTGTAGTTTTGGGAATATTGTTACGTTAAACGCAGCCATTTTGGTTAAAAATCTGGTATTCCTGTCTCCATGGTAACAAATCTTGCATTCCTGTTTCCATAGTAATAGAGAATGGATAGGGAAAATTTTATTTCATATTAGTTTCAATCTAAGGGGATAGTTTCAGGAAACTTGAAACATGCCCTGGATAGTCTACATGTACTTCAAAATTGTCAATTTTACGGAAGGGGGGGGGGCATTTTGTGCAGGTGTTCACAGTTCTCCTATCTAAGAACATATTTACCTGTATTAATGCTCTTGTAAATGGGATGTGAATATTTTTACATGACACTTTTCCTAGAGATGGACTAATTTTACTGTAAATGACATCAAAACAGGTAGAAAGGAACATTTCTTTTCTATATGAACTTAATGAAATGTGCATATGTTCCTTGAAATACGGAAAATTTGCAGATTTTGGGTGATTTTTCATCAGTTTTTAAAAAAAAAATATTTAGGTGTCCCATAAATATTTTAATGTGTTTAAACTAACTTATGTACCATCTATACAATGCACTGTTTCCTGAATTTCAAATCAGTGTGCAAAGTATTAAAAATCGCTTTGAAAAAGGGTCTAAAATGGTAATTTTCTCAATTTGGCAAAATGCCCAAATCCCCAAAGGTAAGCGTTGTTAAGCCATTATGTAGAATTACAGTTTTTAAAAAATTATATTGTTATGTTAGAAAGGAATAATGGTAGTTTTGAAACAAAAGTAGATTTTCCCATTCTCTTGTTTCTTTTAAGTTCATTTTTATTCAGTAAAACCTACAAAATCACGTTTTTTGGTCAAATTTTAGGAAGAATTTACAGGGGAAACAATAGGTGCCGTTACCATGGCAACGAGACATTTTTTGAAATAAAAAAATATAAAACCATTAATGATGTGACAATGTGAGTACACACAAAAAGTTTCATAGAAATTGAAAATGTAGCGTGGCCAAGCATTATTGATATTGTTTGATAATTACAGAGAATTGATATTAAAGCATTTGTAAGGCAAAGTGAGGCATCTTGAATCGTTCTACATTTGTGCAACGATATCGTCAATTAAATTTCAGTTGAAGTTTATTTCTTAGATTAAAGGTAAAAGTATATCCATATCAAAGAATTTAAAGCACTCTAATAAAGGTATGATATTTTCCCAGTCCAAATACCGTCTGTCCGATGCATGGTAAACAATGTCCGATCCATGGTGAATTCTGAGTTATTTTTAAAAAACTCTATTTTTATATTTTTTCAATTAAAAAAAATATAATTGTGTCCAAAATTTATATTTTAATCATATACTAAATCTCAAACTCCATTTTGATAATTTTCCGTCAGTAGCGATATCACTAGAACTTGTTGAAGTATAAGGGTGTCTGATACATGGTGAATTCACCCTAACTCTTGAAAAATCTTCTCAATAACCACTGGGGAAGAGAAAAATGATTTTATTTAAGAACTTCTATGTATTTTGTAGAATAATTTTTCCAAAATGTTGGGCCCAAGGCCAGGTAGATGTCTCAACAGGAGGAACAGGGGAAAAAATCTTTAAAACTATCCTTCTAAAAAAAGCGAAATAATGATTTGTCGTATTTAAATAAAGCATCACCAGTTTTATATAAATTAGGGAATAACTATCTTCTAATTTGGTATTTGCGACCGTTAATGCTGATTTAACGGTCGCAAACTGAGTTTTACCGGCGACGCGTAAGCGTAAGTTATTCCCATTCTAATGCAATCCATACATTTTTTGCCGTTGTTTACAACTTATTCTGATGAATTTTGTTACATGAAATACGTCACAGAGCATTGTGTTTTTGCGTCGCTCTATTATGACGTCACAATGAAAAAGCTTTCACGCTCGTAAATGCTTGTTTTACTGCTTCAAACATCAGTGCATTAGCCAATGAAAAAGTGTTTTACAAAACAATTGCATTAGAATTTCAAATTTTTAAATCATGACTACTGAGGGAAGGACGGAAACCACAATGAACAATAAACGTTTTATACTGGAAAACATAGCATATTGTAAGAATCTTTAAAATATTTTTCCAAGAAAAAGCAAATTATTTTATCGTAGTTGTACTTTTATGGGAGAAACCAATGTAGTGTAGATTCAAGCTTTTTTTTCTCAAATCAATACCTCAAGGTAGATTGGAACACAATGGGAGATCAAAAGTGACATACAAATATAAAGGATTTTTTAAAATTTACTCATGAACAATTAAGTAATGTATAGTCATATTTTTATGGGAACACTCTCAATGTTACATGTATGTATTTGAAATATTTCAATTTATGAATGAAAGGGGCATGGTAGGGCCATAATATGTAATCAAAAATTTACATAGTAACATGAAGCGTAAAAAAATTGCAGAAAGAGAGCAGTAGGGCTATTGTAACTCATGTAGATCTGACCCATTAGATTCTTGTCTGTTTGTTTTGTTTGCTTCATGTCCCTTTCACGATTTTTATTCATACCGAGACGCAATCACTTGTCGCTGGCCCTGGATATCTGCAGATCTACTATTCTTGGAACTTTTAGCCTTTAAGCAATAACAATTTTTTTCTCTTGTTAGAACCTACTGTGACACAGGACCTCTAATTCTACGCTCTCATCTAAATAGCCGGTCTTCATATCGCGCAGTTGAATTCCAACCCGCAATATAAACCCAAATATTAACTTCCCCGCGAGCAAACGCTTTCAGCACGTGCACTGCCCTAAGCGGTTTTTTTCTGTAATCTCTTTACTATGATGCTAAACATATAAAAACCCAGAACTCTTCTTAACTGAGTCGAACGTAGTTGAGAAATGAAAATAATAACAGATATCTAACATGCTATATTGTTTCTATTCATTTTCAACCTTATGATTATTGCCAAGTAGAGTTACAGTGGTCATCGCAGGGGGAATAAGGAAGCATACAAAATATTCTCCCTTGACTAAATCAGTGCTACATTATGACGTCAAAGTAGACGAGATGACGTCAATTTTAGAACACAAGTTTTCGAAATATTGGTATACTTAGAGATGTAATTTAACTCTGTAAAATGAATAAAACGTGTAAACATTAACAAAATTAAAATTTTCTTATTTTGTAATGCTGTATCTGTCATTTTGATTAAAATCTACCACCGATGACGTCATATGTTATACATTAAGTAACTTGGGAATTGATCATGTCGTGTAAAGACAATTTGGTTTGGACGGCATGTACAAAGATACATAAAATGGAATTTAAATGCAAATATCGTGAATATTTTTATATGGAGTTCTTTTAATAGAACAGGTATGCTAATTTATTTTCATTGATTATATTCTCTTTAAAAGACTGTCAGCTATATACGTATCCCGGTCGGCCTCTCCTCTGTCATTTGTGACAAAAATAATGCAACAGAACAACAGTTACCTGTATATTTCAAAACATAAGATTTGTACAGCTGGAAAGTTTGCCTCCTAAAATACTTGGAAAGTGCTGCTAGAATCCCGAGTTTAGCATGGTTTTACGAAAAATCTCGGCTCATATGTAAAAAAAAACTCAAAACAATGGGTAAGGTTTTGTGCGAATGTGTTGAATAATTATTTTACTGATCGGACAGTGGGATTTTAGCAACACTTTTTAGGCAAAATAGATTTTTTTCAACTACATTATTTACTCAAAGAAATAATTAAACTCCGGGGTATTGTTGCTCTGTCAGCTATTTTATTAAGAACAATTTCGCTATTACTAGAAGTCACGTGATGTAGTGGTGGTGGTGGACGTCGTTGCGTTAGATACTCTTTTATCTGAATGCAATGGATAATAATAGTTTACGTTTATCGGCGGTTTGGGTAGATTATCAAACTTAATTTTCTTCAATAAGTCTAAATTTCCCAAAAAAAATGACATATATGCTTCTCGACGTACCCGCGATAGAACAAACTTTACATTTTTTATTAATGTTCTTAATATTAACCTAAAAAGGCGGTTTTGCATTTATGAAAATGTTTCAACAATTAAAAGTGGACCATAATATCTTTCAATAAAATTGTAAAAGATGATGGATATCAGAAAACTTTCATAAATTGAATAAAAAAGAATTATACATTGTAAATATTCTTAGATTGCTGAATTGAAATGCTAGAAGTGAATTTGAAATACCTAAAGTATATAAAGTATATGCATTTGGCCCTCCACATTCTAAAAATTTAATGGCTCCTTCATCTCCGACATCATAACATGATCTGTTGCACTGATCTGATGAGATGGTCTCTGCAAAAACGGGGTCTTCAAAGCAGACACATTCTCCTGACTAAATCATTTTGGAAAACAAAGAGTTCATTGAAGTAAGGAAATGTTACTTCTTCTTATATGTAAATTTAAAACTATTTTAGAAATATTAAGTTACATGTGTGTTGCAAAAAGGGATGTTCGCACTATATATTTCCGAAAACTTAACTATTTCAGGTGTAACGTAGAAGATTGACCCAGGTTGAAAACTGAGTCTGGTTGCATTTTTCATTTGCAAATATTTAAGACCAAAAGTTGTGAAAATTTTACATGAGGTCATTTTTCAACAGCTTGGTGATTATGATTTTTAACTGTTTTTGAAAGGGAAGCTGTTTTACATGATTTATCTGTATCCACTTATGCGTTTAAATTTCAAAGTTTTTTTTACCAGAATCAAATAAAAAATATATATGACTGACATCATTTTGAATTAACATGTGTGTGAACGTTATTGATCGGTATGCAATTTGACTATTCTTTTGTTTTATGCCGCATCACTTTCTTAATTTCACAGCATTTTTAAGCAACTCTTATATTAGATTTAGTGCTTTACAAATATTTGTATAAAAACAATACATATCAAAGTTCAAGTAAAAGAATGGTGATTTAAAGGACCCCTTTATACTTCTTCTTACATTTGTACGTCTATTGTGATTTATAGCTTTCGTGATGTAAAACTAGGACAGTTCTGTATTGATTGATTTTGCCCAATTGCAAAATTCACGGCTGCATATTATTGGAGTCCTTTTTAAAAGTGGTTCATGCTTTTTACAGACTGTTAATTCGAAATTGAAGATAATAACCGGTTAATCTAAAGACTGATATTGAAATAAATATAAATGTTTAGTGTAAATTTAATAAATCATAGTTGTGAATATAAACTCATTACTATGTGTTGCTGAATTTAGAACGGGTTTTATGATCAAATTTCCAAGACGCTGCCCTGTTTATAAAAGATCAGGGTCTAAATTTAACGCCTTTGGTCTCCATGTTCAAAACTGAAAAATGACATCCTCTGGTCATTTTTTTTAACCCGGACAAAAAAATCTACCTTACAAAGGGACACAGGTAGTTTGATTGAACATCTTGACTGTGTCCATGATATAACATATGTAAAAGATACCTGAATTCCAAAATTAGTTGAATGTACAGATGCACATATCTCTTGACAAAAACCTGCCGATGTAACGTTGAAATAAAAGTTTTACTTCTTATGTTCATTGACGACGTTAGAATCATAACACCCTAAACAAGGAAAACGACATCATTGTAATGACAGTGGCATGTGTCACTCTGCATGTTTTTTTTTTTTGTAGGAAAAAAGTATTATTAAAAAAGATTGAGCTTCAAAGGTAACAAAAATAGTACCTAAAAGTTTTATCCATTGCGAATATCGCCTGTAAACACCTGTCCAGTGCTGGACAGAGTTCAGAATTGCACCACCAGTTTTCAGGGTATCATTAGAATTGATGCAATGTTGTTGAGCTTCAAACCAGTTCCATGAGTTTTGTATGCAGTTGGTAATATTAACTAGATAATAAAAAAGAAGAAGGTATGGTTTTAGCTTTGATGCGCCCTAAAAATGTAATAACATCAAAAAGTTTTGAAACTGGCTTAAATATTAGTTAAATAAATGACTCTGATAAATCAGGAAAGAATATGGCATAAAGGTTTACCATTCTGCAAATTTGACATCATTAATGTAAAGCATTTCTCTATTCAAACAGAAAAAGCCTCAAAATGGCACATATGAAGGGTGATTTTCCTTTAGAAAAAAGTGTCCACAGCCGTCGCCCACGTTATTTTTTTGATATTTTGTGCAAAATTTAACAACAAATCACATATCTCAAGATCTTTGTGGGCGATGCCTGTGGACAATGTTATCTGAAAGAAAATTCCATTGAAAATTGGTGTCTTCTGCAACTTTTTAAGAAAATACGGGAAAATGCATATGTTTATGACGTCATAATAAGCATTTAAAAACACATGTGAGAAAAATGACTTGTATGATTTTTCTGCATTGAATTTCAATTATTTAAAAAGCATGAGTTTTCAACTTTTACACAAGTTTCATGTTTTAGGAAATCACAGGGCAAAATTTGTATGGAAACCATACCTTCTTCTTTATGATGTAAAATAAATTGATATATACTTTTTTTCTAGAAATTAAATCAAGTATTGAAAAAAAATTATATTCGTTCCTTTTCCTTAATAAAGTGAAGAAATTTGTCATTTAAAAGAAAAATATCAGATTTCACGACTGCAATAAAACCTCTTCAGAAAAAATTTCTTGGGTGATAATAATTAAATGTAGCTAAATGAAGCTTATGAGACTTAAGCGCAAAACAAAGTAATCGTCACTTCGTTTGTGTCTTAATCAGTCCACAATTGGAGGCCAATGAAGAGGACCTTAACTATCATTTTCTGATTGTAATACTATGTATTACATTGAAAAAAGAAAAGGAGAAATATACATTTATATTACCACTTATACGAGCCTGGTCTCGGATAAATGAGTTTATTTCAGTAACCCTATGTCCTTCCATTCCGGATATCTTAAGTCCTTTCAGATAGATAATTATATTAACCCTTAGTCCCAACCTATCAATCCGGATAATCTAGGTCAATTTATATATACTAGTATAATATTTAGTTGTTTCCTTCCCTTCCTTTCTCGAAAAATCGATAAAACGGTAAGGTCATGGAAAATTTTGTGAAGTTGAATTGTTGCAATGTTTTAATTTTTGAAATAAAATAAGTTTGATTTCATGGGTAACTATCAAGGTTTGTAATTTCAAGCCAAATTAGACCTGCCGATGGTGTAATTTTACTTTGGATTTGGCCAGAGATTTTGTGTTAAGATCAAACGTCGACTAATTGGTCGAATTTACACAATATGGTATAATTTGAATTATAGATAACAGAAATAATAAATATATGGGGGTCAAGGGATGGTTTAACTTAAGTAACTATTTTAAGGAGTAAAACGTATACAATCCCCGATTCGCTTTAAGTTGGGGGGGGGGGGGGTTCAAGTGCAGAAATATTAAGTCAGGCATACTAATCCGTTTTAAGTTTTGTTTTCCAATGTTATGAAGCCTGAAGAAGGTACTTAACATATTTTGCCAAAATTTAATAGTCTTTAAATGGCATTGACTATTGAACATTCATAAGAATGATTTACGCCGTCGTCATTACTCGCCAGGCGGCGCGCGAGTTCTAAGGGGTATAGAAAAACTAACATGGCGGATAAATACAAACAGTGGACGGTGCCGCGTATAAAATGCGAACTTTCACAAAGAGGTGCTGTGACTACTGGGAGAAAGATTGATTTAATCGAAAAGTAAAAACATTTTTTTTGTAATTTGACGTACTTATAACTCACAAACAATATTACAGGTCGAAATAAACCTTCTCCTTATGTAAACAATGTCGTCGCATGCCAGTTAGTCGACATGTGCAAATATTGCACGTGCGCAAAATCATAGACATTTTACCCTGTTTTTGTTTTCTTAGTAATAATGAAGATGATTTAGTTGAGCTTACACTCTTTTAAATGATATTTTCTGACTCAATTATGCAGGCTTGAAGCATACGACCGCAACAAGAATTTTAGGCAAGACCCTATAGTAATACCCGAACCAGTAGATGTGTTTTGGCCAACATGCGGCTTCCAGCAGTTAAGACAAGAACAAGACAATTGCTACCCAAGTTATCAACTACCCAGATCAAGTTTATTTTTTGTACAGAATGGCAGGTCAGTGGAAAATTTAATAACATTATTGTAGGTGAAACAAAGTTAAGGTTATTTTATTACCAGTGTTAAAAAAACGTATATGATCTTTTTTACTCGATCATTAGAAGATAAACAAATGACATCCGATATCAAGGTCCTGGCCAGGAGAAAGGAAAAAATCTTCTGAAGGGTAACAGAATTTTAGCCTGCAGTGTGTGTGTTTTCGGTGATGTGTACCTGTCTGGGATAGTTGGTGCAGCTATGAAACAACAGGTTTTTATTTTTTCATTAATTGGCTACCTCAAATATGATCAGTATTAAATTTGTATTACAATGATTTATTCACTTTCTCAGTATAGAAAGAGTGAAAATAGTTTTAACAATTCATACTTAGTTATGCTAATGTAAACCTCATAAATAATATACAATTTAAGTTTTATACATGCAATAACATTTTTAAAAAATCTCTGAATGTTACCTATACCTATAGTCTTAAAATAGTGTTTTATTTTTAATTTTTTTCAACACTTCTATTTTGTCTTCCAGGTTTCATATAATTTTAAAATAAGGCTTGGAAGAACCCATGGGGAACCCTTAAATTCACACTGCGAGTGCCCAGCTGGGAAAGGTCCACATGGGACATGCAAGCATATTGGAGCAGTTTTGTTGATGGTGGCAACATTCATCGAAAAGGGGGAGATTTCTGTGATGAACGGCTGCACAGAAAATTTACAGAATTTCCATGTGCCGAAAAAAATGTATGAAGGTTTGTATAATACTGAAAACATTCTATCAAAACAAAAGACGAAAGAGATAACTGAGCATTTATTTTTTAAAATGTATTTCTGTTTATAGATTTCAGGGTTAAAAATTTCAGAATTTCCAAAAGACTCTCACATTTTTAATTTATTTAGAACTATTAAATTATTTTTTTTTACATTCAGGTAAGCCTCTTATTGCATACAAAATCCCTTGCCTATATTAGGAATTATCATAAATAAATAATTATTTATTTCAGGTTGCAAGTAGACTTCCGTCAACTCCCCTTCACAGAATATATTGTAGACAGAGCACTGTGAGTAAGCATTTTTTTAATTGATGACCTTTATTTCAATATTGCTTATTGATCTTGAATAAAATTAATGTTTACATATCTTTTAAGGTAACTCGAGAAAAAGCAGAGACTATAGAGAAAACTACAAGGCTACAAGCTAAAAGTAAACAATGGTTTGATGAGAGAAAGTGGAGGATAACAGCATCCATGTTCGGAGACATTGCAAAAATGACTTGCGGTAGAGACACACGGAAACTTTGTTCGAGTTTATATCAAAGAAATTTAATTTCTACTTCACCTATCATGCATGGTAGACAATATGAAAACAAAGCTATATGTAGATTTGAGGAAATTTCTGTTCTCAAAGTTAAAAGATGTGGACTATTTGTATCTATGGATTTTCCATTTCTTGGTGCAACACCAGATGGGTTAATAGACAATGATGCCATTATTGAAGTAAAATGTCCTCATACTGGTAGAAATGAGGAAATCAAACCTGGGAAGAAATTCCCATTCCTTGTTGAGTTATCTGATGGCACTGTTACACTTAAAAACTCTCATAAATACTATGATCAAGTGCAAGGCCAGCTTTTTCTTTCCAAAAGAAAAATGTGTCATTTTGTTGTGTTTACTTTCTGTGATATATTGATTTTGAAAATTCAGTATGATGATGATTACTTCAGGTTCAGTTTGCTGCCAAAGTTAGAAATGTTTTACAAGAAACACTTTAGACCTTATGTTGCTTCTTGTTTGTAATTTCACTAAATAAGATGTTGACATCAGAATAAAATGTACATGTTTCAAGAGATGGCAAAATGTAGAAAATGCTAGCTCCCACTTTCAAATGATTCTTGAAAAGGAAAATTTACATAAAACTTTTTGTATGTCAAGGCTAGCAGTAAAAAATTTGTTTGATGTATTTCAACCAACCCTTCACAATCACCCTTACCCAATCTTTCTTTTTTTACCAGCACTTTGATTTTTTATTCAGTCTCTGTAGTAAAATTTCTTTAGGATGATTTATGATTGTAATTTTCATAGCAATAAATAATAACAAGAGGCCCACGGGCCTTATAGGTCACCTTTCAAACTTTCAATTAAATTTGGTTCGTGCTTTAAACCATAGGCCATGAAATTCACACTTTATTCGCAATTTTGAAAGAGGCAGCATTGCTTATCATAATTATTAACTTAGCATGTTTACTCTAATTACTTAATACCCAGAAGTAGATCAGAGTAACAAAGAGCAAATGCACTTCCACTTTATACCCATTTGTGCACCTCACCCCAAAGGAACCACTTTTGCAAATTTTATCATAAAATGGTTAATTAATACCAAAGAGCAGATTTCAAAGCATTAATTTATTTTCAGACTGTGTTAACCCCCCCCCCCCCACCCAGGGGGAATAAAAAAAACACTTTGTTAGGTGCACTTTCTGCATCATAAATATATATACTTGGATCATTGGCATAAAACTCAGAAGCAAAGGAAAATATTTTCAAAGAATTAATGTATTTATACTATAATCAATAGAGGCCCCGCCCTAACACCAGAACCCCTGACCCTGGGGCCATAAAATTCACAATTTTAGAAGAGGCACTCTTGCTCATCAAAACGATGTGCTTAGTTAGTTCACTTAATACCCAGAAGCAGAGAAGAAGATTTTCAATGAATTAATGCATTTCCACTATGTAATCAATAGACCCCCGCCCTAACACCAGAACCCCTGACCCTGGGGCCATAAAATTCACAATTTTACAAGAGGCACTCTTGCTCATCAAAACGATGTGCTTAGTTAGTTTACTTAATACTCAGAAGCAGAGATTTTCAAAGAATTAATGCATTTTCATTATATGATAATAGAGCCCTGCCAAAACACCAGAACCCCTGACCCTGGGGTCATAAAATTCATAATTTTGGAGGAGGCACTCTTGCTCATCATAACTATGTACTTAGTTAGTTTATTTAATACCCAGAAGTAGAGAAGAAGATTTATAAAGAAATAATGTATTTTCACTATATAATCTATATAGCCCCGCCCTAGCACTAGAACCCCTGACTCTGGGGCCATGAACTTCACAATTTTGGTAGAAGACTCAATGCTCATTACATTCATGCCAACAGTTTGCCTGCTTGATGTCCAGCAGTAAAGGAGAAGATTTTTAAAGATTGCATTAATTTTAGAGGTTTTGGCCCCACCTTTCAGGCCCCAGGGGGGCGGGGACCATGAAATTCACAATTTTTGTTCCCCTTCACCCATAGATGCTGTATACCAAATTTGGTTGAAATTGGTTTAGTAGTTTCAGAGAAGAAGCTGAAAATGTTCAAATGTTAACACACGACACACGACGGACGACGGACGTAAACGGATAGCAAAAGGTCACCTGAGTGACTCAGGTGACCTAAAAATGTATAGCCATCCATTATCTAATAAAAACATCAATATATATCAGAGTCTGTGATTTTTATGACAGTTATCATTTGTCCAATACTGTAGAGAAAAAAAACCCAAACAAAACCTTACTATCTACCCACCTTTAAAATGTGGGTTGGAGTACATCAAACACAAAAAATTTTAATGATGTCCCAAGGTTGTAAATTTTGCAATTTTTACTCTACAGAAAACTTTTTGATTTGTACCAGGAAACTTACCATTATTACAATAATAAATTATGGAAAAATTCTTTTCAATTTACTAGTATTTAATCAATCAGGCATACCCATCCACAATTGTTTTCCTAAAATTTGACAGAGAAAAGCAAACAAACACTATTCTTGATGATAGAAAACACATTTGCTAGATGGAAGTGGAGAACTTAGAATTTTGTATCTTTTACTAAGGCCAATGACCCTCTCTAAGTGTATTTGTTTGGATGCAATTCTCCTGTCCTTTAGAACATCTTTTGGTTCAAGATGAGATTTTCACTCAACAAAGCATTGTAGGAGTATTAACAAACACATTCATCGGTGCAAACAAATCTTGCACCATAATGCCTCTGTCTGCCATTATACTATATTTTGGTAAAAACCTTTGATTCTGGCTTTGTTATATCAGAACACTCAATGATTTGTCTGTCGGAAGCAGAACCCCCAAAAGAATCACTAATAAAGGAAACTGCACCTCGTGGTGTACAACCAATCATTGTTTTTAAAGTATTGCGATGCTTGTATCCAGACCATGTCACTGACTGGGCAATGAAATCTGACAGCTTTTGAATTGGTATTTCGGTTGCATCAAGAATCACTCTGGTAGAGGGAGGAAACTTCTTCGAGAAATCCTCTGGCATATGTTTATCAATGATATCTCGAGATGGCCATATATCAAGTTCTTTCAGCTGAAAGTACATGAAGTTTATTCACATTATAACTATCTTTTGATAAAGTTTTTTCACTAATTTCGAACATAAGACTTAATTCAAAACCCTTCCTAGCGTGGCGAAGTTTGATCAAAGTTAAGAAAAGCTGATCAATGGGTGAAATTATAGTTTGTTGATTTTTAAGATCTGAAGCTGCTGGGCCAAGACAATGAAAAAAAAAAATTCAAAATGCTCAAATCTGTAAATCACGTGTAAAAGTTAATTGCCTTAGAGTTTGTCCTAAACTTTTCAATTGAATAGCAACCATGTGGAAGACTGCATTATATACTCTCGACATTTCTCAACACGGGCTGAATTCATTTCTACTCGATTTTCACTTTCCTCACTACTAATGGGAGACTCAATTGTGACCTCCTGCTGAACACCATGACAGTGCTCAGTAAGTGTAGTCATAGTGGACACACTTGCTTTATTTTTTGAGACTGAGGTTCCACGTCGTCGCTCTTTAGATGAAGACCTAAATTTGAAAGCTGATGGAACAGCATTCTCCTTAAGGTGTGCTCGTTTATCTGTAACTTTGAAAACAAAAATATATTTTCAATGTGATTATGTCAACATCATAAAAAAAAAATCATTGAAAGGATTAATCTGACCATTTTTTGTGATGTTCAATTATATTTATAATGAAATCTTAAATATATATATAATATTTATTAGGAATAAGAACTGACACACAAATATAGATAAATTTACATATTTATACTTTTAAAAATACATATATATTTTAAGAGATATTAAGTTTGTACTTTAATTAAATTCTTTCATTATCATAGTAAATAATAGCATTTGATACATTGAATAAATTGGAAGGCTTTGAAAGAAAATGTATACAAGTAAAAAATAACAAATTTTGACTTATCCATGCAGAAATGTTTATGCCATAATGGGCTGCATGTCTTCTTGATGGCATCTGAAACAAAAACAAAACACAACCACAAAGCATCATAAAGTAAAGACAAACCAATAAAAGAACAAAATAATACTAGTGCATGTACTTGTCATACAGATATAAAATACCCCTGGGGTTGGAGTAATGCCTTATATATGTTACAAAGTTAATTTATGCAGGGACTTAGTGACATTTGATGATGACTGTGCATGCACTAATTCTAAACTCTATAAAAATGAATGACACCAACATGTTAATTAAAAAAAAAAACGATTAGAAATTTCTATGACACATCGATCTCTAATATGAGTGTTTACACGAATATGTGTCAGAGGAATCTCGGAATTTTTCGTAACAATTTTTCACACTAAAATTGCCATTGGGCTTTGACTTAACATAACATTATGTGTTATAAACATTTTTTCTGTAAAATTTCGCATACTGACCTAATAGTGTGCACTTGTAATGAGAGGACAAACGACATCGTTTGGTCCAGGTTTCAATAGTAGTTTGGTGAAGGGATCCATACGTTTTACGGAGATTCTCCATTTTTTAAGCATATGTTTATCTGTTTGTGCCCCCCAAACTCACAGCAACCGGACACATGCAGTACTTCAGCATGATGATAGTGTTTCTTTACAAACGTAAAGCGGATGTCGCCTATACCCCTTAGTTCCCGCGCGCCACCTAGCGACCAAAAATAGTGCGGCGTAAACACTTTCACTTCTGCAGTAATCAAAGTACTGAAAGTACTGAAAGGATGTTGGTTAATATCATCATTGTTATGAATCATTTGCAGTTCGGTATCGTTTCATTTGTTTGCTAGTCTATGGAAACATTTTAATAAAATGCATAAAGACATACACGGAGAATATTTTACCAAAAAAGGTCTTAGGTGTATATGAACTGATTTTTCCCGTAACAAAAGGGGGGAGAGGGGTTTCAAAATGAGAATACTCAATGGTGAAACCATGGGTTGTTGTTGTCCACCTGGTCAATGACTGTATAAAGAATACAACTTTAGAGTAAGAAATTTCTGATTAATTTTTTTAAGAGCATTTTGTCTCAGGGTGAGATGACAAAGGCTCTAGCACAAGAAAGCCGTAGAATTTGGCTTCATAAACCTTAGAGTAAAACATTAATAATCAATCATTCACATGCCTTAGACTAGATATGCTGGGTTCAGCTACAAGCAAGGAACAAATTATATGAGTACAAGTATTAGGGTAAGAAGTTGTAACTACTATCTCACGATACATATGTCTCGATCTTCATACTGGTCCTATAAAAATGAAATTAAAATTCACAAATTGATAAGAAAAAAATCAACCTGCTCAGATTGAGTTTTCGATAACTTTTCATAGGAGTGACTGGGCCGCAAATTAATTAAAAGCTTGTAAATAAGCATTTAAATAGAAATATTAATAATTTCAATCTCTAATAGGACTAAATTCTCTACCCTTAAATGTCCATCAAGTACATAATACTCTGACATTATATTAAAGCATTTTATACTCAAAAAGGATTGCCCAGGAGAAAGAAAATTCATTAACTAAACAGATCTTAATTAACAAATATTGCATTTGGGGAAAGCGATTTTAATTAAATAAAAATTAAAATAATAGAATGTCATAATAAAATACCGTGGTGGAAAGATGTATGAAAATATTAGTAATAGAATGACAATTAAAACAACTTTTTAAGCATTTTTTTTAAAAATAAAGTGTATTATTTCTTACAAAAATTTAAGGTCATAAATCAGGACACATTCCACCCTTTCATGCTAATAGTAATAAATGAGAGTTATGCTGAAATAAATTAAGTATTCAACAGTAACACTTTTTTTAATGTATTCAATTTCACAAACCTACGAATACATTACTCCAGAATTTATCTTCTCAGATATGTAACTAATTTCATCATTCAAAGTTGTTGTACATTGACCAATCCATTGTCAGTTACACTCAAGTATGTCCATTGCCCACCAACTTATCTGAACTAGTTGCATGTGGGACTGATCGTATAAGAAGCATTGTTTAAGGAAGTTCTCAAGTAACATAAACCAACTAAAAAGCCCATAAAAGACACGCCTTTGCTTGCTTATTGTCATACATTACAACCTGTTTCAGAAAACATAACTATTAAAATTCAACTGTCAAAATTTAATGTATAGTAGTTTATATTTTAGTTATTTACTAAAACACAAAAATCAGCAGATTAATGTTGAGTCTGCATTACAAAATCTCTTAATTTTTCATAATCATAAAAACTCTCAAATGATAATATTATGCCATTTTGTATTGGATAGGATTATATCTAAAGCACAAAATTGATAAGGTACATGTTGTATCATGATTGATCAGATAAGTTTTTTAAAGCAGCCTTTGGACAGACCTCAATTTTAGTAATAAACTGTATCTAAACTGTATCAAGTTTTATCAAATTCGTGGCAAAAATTTTAAAAATAAAAATATTCAATAACAAGAAATCATGCTTTCTTGAAATGAATTATACATCACAAGTAATTTTTTATAAAAATAAATACGATTCCTTTTAGCATAAAGGAAACTAAGAATTGTGTGTATCACACTGTGAGTCAGCATACAATGACCTAGCTTGAGTTAATCAAACCTGCAGATGGCAAAACATTAATTTCCGCATTAATATAACAGTATATCAAATTCCATATGTTTAACAATCTCAAGTGAACATAACAAAGGCATGTATCAATTTAGGCCATATTCGTTAAAGTTAAGATCTTCTTTAATTACTAAATATACTAGTAGGTTTCATGTTAAGGGTCTAAGCTTGATATAAACTACTAGTACCAATTTTCTAATATAAAACTATTCTCTTCGAGGCAATTTTTTAAAAATACTAATAATTCTTGCTTTTGTTTTAACTGATCTAAATTGCCCTTTTGACAATATGCAATATACATATACAGTACCTTAAATCTAAGATTTGTATTATAGGTTGAATGGGACGTTTGATTCAACCCCATTTTAACAGAAATTGCGGGCAGGTTTATACAGTATTGGATTGTTTATAAAATATATCATCAATTTTGTAGGATAAAATATCAAATCTCACTCACTTCTATTACGGAAGCAACTACTACCGGTATACATTTCCCATCAGAATGCAACAGGGGAGCACTAGGTAATTATAATTTTGAGAATCGCTGACTTTCAAAAGCATATCGTTTATACAATAATAAATTTATTACCATGTCTTCACATATTTTTACGTTCTTTACTGGTATTCTATTACTATTGGATAGTTGGTTCATAAATTGTGAAGTACTAAGTAGGGTCTTAATTTATATTGATAGGTATTTAAAGGGATCGGTTCGGGAAGGGGGGGGGGTGCATTAGGACACAAATTGTTAATGTTAAAAGTTGTTAAAAGTAGCTTAATACCCTAAGCTAAGAGGCGAAAGTATCGTTTCCTTTTCCAATTTCGGTATGCCATTTGGGTTTTAGTACAAAACCCTTTAAGACAACTACAAGCAACACTTGCAAAAATAGTTATATTTTTTCTAAGTTTTATATTACTTTGTCACACAAGGAAACTTGGTAAGAGGTGTTTTAATCAATTCAAAGCCATAAAAAGAGTGACAGCCTTTTAGGTAATTTATACAAGTAACCAATGGAAAAATACTGTGTCGGTAAGTATCAACAATGTTTAGTGTAAATAGAAGTTGTTTTATACGTACAAGTCCTTGACTCCGTTTGTCAAACTTGGTAATCACTTATTCTGTAAATTATTATTGGCGAATGAGCAGGCACTGGTCGACGGTGACCATTTGCGTTGAGGTACTGCCGCCGTCACCATGGTTCTTGGCACCCCATTAATTGCGGTTGCAGTTCCATGATTACTCGTAGTATACACGAGTAGTCATGGCCCTTGCAAGTGGCGTATTCCGTCGCACCTCAACGCAATTGGACGAATGCAACACATATTCTTACGCTCATTGCATTGTTTATTGACTTGATTGATATTTGAATTAATTGATTGATTGACAAGTAATTGACTTGATTTATATTTAAATTGATTGATTGTCTGGTTGATTAATAATTGATTGATTGAATTTGATTGGCTATTGCTTTGGTGACGTTCATGCACTTGTGACATACCCAGGCCAGTGCATTATCCGCCTGATTTGGGTCATCAAATTTGTTGTATTGGTTGCTGATTGTGGGGCAGCCCTGTGGTAGCCTCAGCAAATTGATCACCGCGGCCAGAAGCGACACATAAAACATGCAAAACAGCATCCATTTTGTTTGTTTGATTAATAGGGAATCTGAAACAACCTTTAATTTGGTATATTGTACACAAATGTTGAGAGTTTTATAGATAAAGAAAAGTCGTAAATAAATAATAATCAATCAGTGTAATTTTAGTAGGTATGTATATGAAGCAGGGTTTGATTATATTGTAGAACTTGTGAAGAGAAACATAAAAAAAGATTCAAAATTAACATTTTCATATATAGTTAGTTTGTTTACAGCCAAATTGGAACCTTTCGTATTTCGTGTTGACAAAGGCTGGGAATGTAGACAAATGTATTGTTCTAATTTTATGTTTTATGGTGGCAAATTTCTGTCCCCTACATGCAAGATAAATAATTTAAACATACAGCATAACTATGTAGACATGCGATTTATTTTTATATCAAGATTTATTATTTTATATAATGATGTTGACATGCAAGTTACCGATCTATTTAGAGAATCCAATTTTGATGTTGATAAAGTTACACATAACACCGCAATATAACATAATACAAGCTAGAAGCTAAATGATTATGTTGACATGCAATCTTATGATATCATGCGAGATAATCATGTCATTGATCAATTTAAGAGATATATATGTATGTTGACAAGGACAAGTAAATTATCATGTTGACATAAAGTATTTACATGTAAAATCGTAAATCACATGTGGATAAAAAGTTTTTGCATATTGACAGAAATAAGTTTCATGCCTACATATTTATTTTGCATGTTATCATAATTAAATAGGGTGCAAGTTGACATATATATCTTGAATGTTCACATTAATAATGAGCTTGCATGTTAGCATAATTATGTTGCATCTGGTTTATAAGATGTGATATACTAGATTTGGTAAGTAAGTTTACTACTAATAAAAATTAGATTCTCTAAAAAGATTGGTAACCTAAATATCAGCATAAGTATTATGCATGTAGACATAATTGAATTGCATGTTGAAATACTTTGCAATTTATCTTGCCTGTAGGGGGCAGAAATTTGCCACCATAATGTGCATGTCTTTAGATATGTGTATTTATCAAATAAATACTTAGACTAACATAGTGGGATATGTAGGAATATTAAATCACTTGTCAGGTTATAAGAATAATAGATTATTAATGTTCTTTTTCAGTTATTCTTAATTAAAAGTTTTATTTAGACATCAAAAATTTTATATTACAACGAAAACAATGCTTCTAATACATACTTATATTATTGTTGATTTTTGAATTTATGATTGATTAAGGATGTTTTTACGAGGTTGTCCTCCATTTAATTGAACAATGAGCCTCTAAATCGTTTTCTAGAGTTCAGTCATTTATAAGACGTTCTTGGGATTGAATTCCATGAAAACGACCCTTGTCTACACCTCTTGAGCTGGAATGTCAGATGTAACAGGTCTCAATTTAAACACTACATTCCTTGAATGCTTCAATTTTCAACAACTTCTGGTTCATACAAATCACGTGACTGCTATCAATTAAAGCAACATAATTAACATTTGTTGTTAAAGAATTCAAACGTAATCTTTTTAAATTCTATTTAACTCAATATCGCAGGAATTTTGATCTTTATTAATTCGTTATCCATACTGTAGACAGTTGTTAACATGGAATTCAAAGACCATTTTATAAGAAACATGTATTGACCCTTGTTTGACAATTGAGTTTAAATACAGCAAAACTCGGTTATAACGAAGTCGCTGGGACCTAAGAAATTACTTCTCTATATCCGCAATTCGTTATAACCGTATAAGAAAATCATTAAATTTATATAGCTGGGGATCCTAGATGACTTCGCTATATCCGTAAATTCGCAATATCCGTGTTCGTACTAAACGAGTTTTACTGTAGGCATTTTTTACCTTTACTTCTTTACGGGTCTTCAATATGATTTTGTCACATTGTACATATCATTCAGTGAAGGTCTATATGATTCCACTGTGAATAAGTACGTATAATATATACCCTAGAATAAATTATTCGAAATACCTTTTTAATAAATATGACTTGCATTTTCTTATCATTGATGTGCATTTTATTTTTTTAAAGCTACAATGTACATCTTTTTCTAATTTAAAGACTTTACTTTGATTTTTTTTATTTTTTGCTACATACATGTAAATGTATAAAAAATACAATATATATAACGAGTGCTAAATTAAGAATTCTTATCTCAAAATGATTTTTTTAAAATTAGATAAAAAATAAATAAAAAGGCTTACCAACCATTAAATATCACTAAGTAAAGGCACACAAGAACGGACTTTTTATCCCGTATCTTCATTTACTTATTTTTCTCTAGAATAAACACAAGTTAAACTGACTTGTATAGAAAGTACATTATTAATACATGTTTAAACCAGGAAGTCGAAAAAATATGCACTTTAAGATAAAAAATTAGACTATTATGCATGAATGTTGTGAACAATTTTCCGTTATTTAGGATGTAATATGCTTCTAAAATTCTAGTGATGTGCTATGATGCACATTACATTTTGTCTTTGATATATGAACAAGATGTGTTTATGAAATACTGATACCCCCGTTTGTCAGCTCATGACAAAGGTTAAAGTTTCTAACTTGCAATTTAAACCCTAAGGTCAAAAGATAAAAAAAAGCTTAAAACGAAAGAAAAGTCATGTCACAGGGAGAATTACTGAGAAATGTGAAAATCCTAGCTCTAAACATTTATATGTTATAGCGAAGATTCAAGTTTTAAAAACGTAGTTTTAATATGAAGGTCAATACCAATGGTCAAAATTAATGGTGCCCAAAGATAAGGTTTTATATCAAGAAATACACTTGTGAAATATGAAATCCATATCACCAACCTTTTAGAAGTAATGAACAAGGTGAATGTTTTTCAAAGGATGGTAATAGTCAAGGTCATAAAGTCATAATGGTATCCGATGGGAAGTTTTATAACACGAAATACACCTATGAGGCATGAAAGCCCTTTCATCAACCATTCAAAAGTTATAACTGTGGTTTTTCTTCTTTCTAAAAAGTGGAAGGACATGTCACAAGAACTACGCCTGTGAGTAATGAAAGCCTTAGAACTAACTGTTCAAAAGTTATTGCCTAGGTTGAAGTTTGATAAAAATTTCCCAAACTCTAAGGTCAATAGGTCAAATATGGTGGTTTCCGAAGTGGGTTCTTGTCTAAAGGAATACATATGTGAAAAAATGAAAGTCATACATGTAGTACCAATCTATCATACATAACGGGCAACATTTTGCGGACAAACATACAAACAGATTAACAGACAAACATACAGACAGGACAGACACCATATGCCCTCGAACTTTGGATTACATGGTCAAAAATATGAACTCTTAAAAATTAAAATATATATCTTTAGAAATAATGAAGAGATGGTTAATGGAAAAATTATAGAAACTTTTTCATGGATTTCACATCAAAATAATTAATTTTTACTTCTGACATAAATCATTATATAAGTTAACATTTAAGAATCAATATTTTTGCTTATTCTTATCAAGAAGTAATACGGCAATCAATACAAAAGGCTTTTGAGATTGCAATCAACTTTGAAATATAGACAGCAATCACTGTGTTTAGTATCTCGGGAATTATTGATTGAAAACAGTCTTTCTAATTCCTAAGATATGCTCTGATTAATCGGCATTGTTAGTGCATCAACAAAAGAAAATATATAATTGACTGTTTAATTATCCCGGACGAAATAGTAGCATAGATATATATGAATCTGTTTGGAGTTTTAATCTTCCTGTTGTTATTAAAAAGATCTCAACTTTGCATTTTAGTTCGCCTGCATTATACATCTATGTTGCCTGCAGTTATCGTTTAACTATACTGAGAAAAATGGTAGCATAGATATATGAATCTGTTTGAGATTTTATCTTCCTGTCGTAATAAAAAAATGATTTCCACGTTCCATGTAATGATACTAATTACATCTACCCACCTCAAGAGTTTTTTGATTCACTCTGCTCCACAAAAACCTGACCAAGATTTAATTCTGCGCAATATACTGAGATTACACATTTTAAACTCCATTGACAGAGTGAGCGAACAAACAAAGAATATGAGATAATATTGGAAGTTCGGTAATGAATTCAACATAATTTTAAATCCAAAGACGAGAGATGCCTTTATAAATGGGGATTTTTATTGTAATATTGGTTTTGTTTGGACTTAAAATTGCATGTTGTCTCAGGTACATGTAAATGGCAAGGCAATAACAAATGTTATCATCTATTTTATGCATATAAAATCATATGACTTTATTTTACGGGAAAAGGTATTAATTTTTTGGTCGGGATCTGCCTGCGGCCTTGGGTATATAAGTCGGAAAGCTCGGGATCAACATTCTTTTCATCAACTTGCTGGATACAGAATAGATTGAAACAGTGCGACATTTAACTCCGGACACGACATTTATCCGGACTTTCGCCAACCACTTTTCCAAAGATACATAGAAAAAATTTATGTCATCCAGTGGGATTTTTTTAATCGCACAACATGGATTAACCTTTACACCTGAATATCTTCCAGTTTAAAAGACATTACACCTGGAATCAAGAAATCCCATGGGATTATGGTGGGATTTTTTCTCCTAACCAATATCCCACCATTATTCTGTGGGAGAAAAATGAGTTCTGTGGGATTTTTTCTCCTATAGAATGAAAATTCCCATTTTTAACCTTACATGGGATTTTTTATCCCATAAGTTGTGAAATGGGACAAGAAGTTCCATAATTGTCACAAATAGGATTAAAAGTTCTCTATAGTAATGTTTTATAGAATATATTATCCTATAGGAGAGTGGAAACTGTTTTATCTCTTTAATTTTTCCCTTTGAAAATTTCAGTCCTAACTCTTTCCATTTATCATTTTACATTTAGAAAGTACATGTTATTGCAAGCAAATTATACCAAATTGGCAAAATTTCATTGAGAAATAAAAAAGTTATGGCCATTTAAGAGAACACAGCAGTACGATTAACAGAAAAATTTGGCATGATGATGGATTCTCCCTATGAAAATTTCAGTCCTCTTACAATTTATAATTTTACATTTAGAAAGTACATGCTATTGCAAGCAAAATAATACCAAATTGGCAAAATTTAATTGAAAAATAAAAAAGTTATGCTCATTCAAGAGAACACACAAGTCCGACTGACAGAGTATACCATGATGATGGATTCTCCCTATGAAAATTTCAGTCCTCTTACAATTTATCATTTCATTTAAAAAGTACATGCCATTGCAAGCAAAATAATACCAAACTGGCAAAATTTCATTGAGAAATAAAAAAGTTATGCTCATTCAAGAGAACACACCAGTCCGATTGACAGAGTATTACATGATGATGGATTCTCCCTATGAAAAATTCAGTCCTCTTACAATTTATCATTTTACAGTTAGAAAGTACATGCTATTGCAAGCAAAATAATACCAAACTGGCAAAATTTCATTGAGGAATAAAAAAGTAATGCTCATTCAAGAGAACACACCAGTCCGATTGACAGAGTATAACATGATGATGGATTCTCCGTATGAAAATTTCAGTACTCTTTCAATTTATAAATTTACATTTAGAAATTACATGCTATTGCAAGCAAAATAATACCAAATTGGCAAAATTTCATTGAGGAATAAAAAAGTTATGCTCATTCAAGAGAACACACCAGACTTTAGCACAATTATGGAGTAATATGACATGATGATGGATTCTCCCTATAAAAAATTCAGTCCTCTTACAATTTATCATTTTACATTTAAAAAGTACATGCCACTGCAAGCAAAATAATACCAAACTGGCAAAATTTCATTGAGAAATAAAAAAGTTATGCTCATTCAAGAGAACACACAAGACCGATTAACAGAGTATTACATGATGATGGATTCTCCCTATGAAAATTTTAGTCCTCTTACAATTTATCATTTTACATTTACATGTAGAAAGTATATGCTATTGCACGCAAAATAATACCAAACTGGCAAAATTTCATTGAGGAATAAAAAAGTTATGCTCATTCAAGAGAACACACCAGTCCGAATTGACAGAGTATAACATTATGATGGATTCTCCCTAGGAAAATTTCAGTACTCTTTCAATTTATCACTTTACATTTAGAAAATACATGCTATTGCAAGCAAAATAATACCAAATTGGCAAAATTTCATTGTGAAATAAAAAAATTATGCTCATTCAAGAGAACACACCAGACTTAAAGTACAATTCTCTGAGTAATATGACATGATGATGGATTCTCCCTATGAAAATTTCAGTCCTCTTACAATTTATCATTTACATATAAAAAGTACATGCCATTGCAAGCAAAATAATACCAAATTGGCAAAATTTCATTGAGAAATAAAAAAGTTAATATGCTCATTCAAGAGAACACACAGTCCGATTGACAGAGTATTACATGATGATTGATTCTCCCTATGAAAATTTAAGTCCTCTTACAATTTATCATTTTACAGTTAGAAAGTACATGCTATTGCAAGCAAAATAGTACCAAACTGGCAAAATTTCATTGAGGAATAAAAAAATTATGCTCAATCAAGAGAACACACAGACATAAATACAATTATCGGAGTAATATGACATGATGATTGATTCTCCCTATGAAAATTTCAGTCCTCTTACAATTTATTATTTTACATTTAAAAAGTACATGCCACTGCAAGCAAAATAATACCAAACTGGCAAAATTTCATTGAGAAATAAAAAAGTTATGCTCATTCAAGAGAACACACAGTCCCAATTGAGAGAGTATAACATTATAATGGATTCTCCCTAGGAAAATTTCAGTACTCTTTCAATTTATCATTTTACATTTAGAAAATACATGCTATTGCAAGCAAAATAATACCAAATTGGCAAAATTTCATTGTGAAATAAAAAAGTTATGCTCATCCAAGAGGACACACCAGACTTAAAGTACAATTATATGAGTAATATAACATGATGATGGATTCTCCCTATGAAAATTTCAGTCCTCTTACAATTTATCATTTTACATTTAAAAAGTACATGCCATTGCAAGCAAAATAATACCAAACTGGCAAAATTTCATTGAGAAATAAAAAAGTTAATATGCTGATTCAAGAGAACACACAGTCCGATTGACAGGGTATTACATTATGATGGATTCTCCCTATGAAAATTTTAGTCCTCTTACAATTTATCATTTTACAATTACAAAGTACATGCTATTGCAAGCAAAATAAATACCAAACTGGCAAAATTACATTGAGGAATAAAAAAGTTAATATGCTCATTCAAGAAAACACACCAGTCCGATTGACAGGGTATTACATTATGATGGATTCTCCCTATGAAAATTTTAGTCCTCTTACATGTACAATTTATCATTTTACAATTACAAAGTACATGCTATTGCAAGCAAAATAATACCAAACTGGCAAAATTTCATTGAGGAATAAAAAAGTTATGCTCATTCAAGAGAACACACCAGTCCAATTGACAGAGTTTAAAATGATGATGGATTCTCCCTATGAAAATATCAGTCCTCTTACAATTTATCATTTTACATTTAGAAAATACATGCTATTTCAAGCAAAATAATACCAAATTGGCAAAATGTCATTGTGAAATAAAAAAGTTATGCTCAATCAAGAGAACACACCACACATAAATACAATTATCGGAGTAATATGACATGATGATTGATTCTCCCTATGAAAATTTCAGTCCTCTTACAATTTATTATTTTACATTTAAAAAGTACATGCCACTGCAAGCAAAATAATACCAAACTGGCAAAATTTCATTGAGAAATAAAAAAGTTATGCTCATTCAAGAGAACACACCAGTCCGATTGACAGAGTATAACATTATGATGGATTCTCCCTAGGAAAATTTCAGTACTCTTTCAATTTATCATTTTACATTTTAGAAAATACATGCTATTGCAAGCAAAATAATACCAAATTGGCAAAATTTCATTGTGAAATAAAAAAGTTATGCTCATCCAAGAGAACACACCAGACTTAAAGTACAATTATCTGAGTAGTATAACATGATGATGGATTTTCCCTATGAAAATTTCAGTCCTCTTACAATTTATCATTTTACATTTAGAAAATACATGCTATTTCAAGCAAAATAATACCAAACTGGCAAAATTTCATTGAGGAATAAAAAAGTTATGCTCATTCAAGAGAACACACCAGTCCAATTGACAGAGTTTAAAATGATGATGGATTCTCCCTATGAAAATATCAGTCCTCTTACAATTTATCATTTTACATTTAAAATACATGCTATTTCAAGCAAAATAATACCAAATTGGCAAAATGTCATTGTGAAATAAAAAAGTTATGCTCATTCAAGAGACACACCAGACTTAAGTATGATTATCGGAGTAATATGACATGATGATGGATTCTCCCTATGAAAATTTTAGTCCTCTTACAATTGATCATTTTACAGTTAGAAAGTACATGCTATTGCAAGCAAAATAATACCAAACTGGCAAAATTTCATTGAGAAATAAAAAAGTAATGCTCATTCAAGAGAACACACCAGTCCGATTGACAGAGTATAATATGGTGATGGATTCTCCCTATGAAAATTTTAGTCCTCTTACAATTTATCATTTTACATTTAGAAAGTACATGCTATTGCAAACAAAATAATACCAAACTGGCAAAATTTCATTGAGAAATAAAAGTGTTATGCTCATTCAAGAGAACACATCAGTCCGATTGACAGAGTAATTAACATGATGATTGATTCTCCCTATGAAAATTTCAGTCCTCTTACAATTTATCATTTTACATTTAGAAAGTACATGCTATTGCTCTTATTCTGTATTTTATGTTGATGTGCAAAGCTAAGTTTGTACAATCTCGTAAGATTTCAATACATATTTATATTAAAAAAAAAAAAAAAAGGGAAAGAAAACCTGAGATGCTTGATATTAAACAACAGAGCAAGTATCCCTTTTTTTAGTTATTTCACAAGTTCTCCATCTGAAATGTATTGTTTGTACACTTTGAATACAAGATTCTTTGGTAGGAGCCAATCAATTAGATGTGTATACTTTTCACACAGAATTTACATTTGGTATATCTTTAACTTTCAGTTTTCTTATTTTTTTTCATTCCATTTATTTCTTCAATTTGCTCATCCACGGAACGATTTATATGTGAGATTTTGATTTCTAGGATAACATTAAAACATGTTCCCTGTTGATGTATAATCTGACTCTTACAGTATTTTCTTTATATACCAACAGTTCTAAGGAGATCTCTTTGATTATTTACTATAATTTAAATCAATGATCTATAAATTGTCATTTTTCTCTATAAAACTTGCATAAAAAATCTTTTTCGTCCAAAGTTTCTTAAATTAAAAGTTACATTGGCTATTATTGTTTAGATGAAAAAACAAATCAGGTAAACATAAAGACCATAAGTATTTTAAATCTATAACTTACGTACTAGAAAGGGACATAACTCTGTAGAGAGTGTCGTATTATGATTAGTGTCCCAGATCGGACATATATATTCTTTTAGCTAAAGTTCAAGTTATAAAATTTTATAAATGATATTTTTATATTATCGATAAAAACAAAAATAAGACATATTCATAAACGCGTCACAAGACCCCACTTCGAGGTATTGACTCTGTTGACTTCTAAATGCTTTAGCTTTGGACGGGACTATATTTTTGGACGGGGGTGTCGATCCTAATTTAACCTCAATGTGATTTTTTTTTTTTGATATTTGTCATCTGAGTTTTATTTCACAGAAAAAATTATCAACTTCTGTAGTATAACCTGTTTTTCTTAATTTTGCAGTAAATGTTTGAATACTAATAAAGCAATTTAAGTCTGCTGTTAAACCTACCCCCCCCCCTCCCCTTGCTAACTTCCAAGAGTCAAATATCTTTACCCCAGATCTCGATAGGGTATGATACATGTATGTATATACCTAGAGGCAATTAAGAGTCTTTTGTTTTCCCCAGGTAGCAAAACCGTCACAATTTGCTTGGAACTAACAAAACATACACAGGGGATATTAACACTCAGAGAGTCGAATTAACGGCTGCATTTCATTTCCGGAATTTTTGGTAATTATCAACTTTTCATTTCCGACATTTTTAAGTTTTCATTTCCGACATTTTTTTTTCAAATACATAAGTAGTACCTATAGTAACAAATTTGATAACTTTACTTATGAAAAATTTAAAGGAATAAATCATAAATAAATCATTGAAATCCTATTTTGTAAATCTATCAGTGACTTGGACATAAGTATGGTGCTGTCACTGACATTTAATTTTGTGCACATTAAATATGGTGAAAAAGTTTTATGCTCATTAAACTCTTTTACCTAGACTTAGTGCTACATGTATGCATATATGTATAACATTTTGGCATAAATACTTTTAAAATTCCATTTTCTTTTACTTGGAAAATATTAAATTGCCACACAGGTAAATTCCGGAAATGAAAAAGAAATTATGTAGGAAATGAAAAGAAAAAATGTCGGAAATGAAAACAAAAAATGTCGGAAATGCTTTGCATATTTCCGGAAATGAAATGCAGCGGAATTAACAACTGAATCTCATGAAAAACAAACTCCATGCTTTACTAAACCTCTTTATTGATTAAGTTATAACTTTTTTTTTCATTTTCAATTTAAAAATTAAATCCAAAATTTTTACACCATTCATAATTGATAGCAAACAATAAATGATTGCGCCCATGTGAAAAAGGTCCTTATGGCAATTTTTATGCATTTTGAGTTTTTCACAGATTTTCTGATTGACTAAGATTAGAAGTTGTCAAATATTATACTTTTTATGGTCCTATGTCTACTCTAAGTAGGTTTTTTTAAAAAAAAATTTCATTTTTATCAAATATATACTTTAACAGGTTATTAATGACGTCATGTTTTTCAACAACGTCAAACGTTTTCAGAGTCAACGTTAAATGATTTTCTTCCGTAATTTTACTACGGTGATTAATAGTTGTATCATATTAAATTGAATTTAATGTACATTATTTTTTATCTCATTGTCAGCTTTTAATTATAAATAATTATTTTATAGTTATATATATTATGGATTCATCAGCGGTGTATAGTATTATGAGTTAGTGTTTGTTTTACATTCACTTTTCTATGACACCAGGGGTGAGACCTGAACATTTTTTTTTTTTTTGAAACAATTATTTTCTCAAACAAAATATTTACTGGTAATCTATGCAAGAGTCATTTGATATAAGCCTGTAGAATTCATCTGAAAATTATTCTAATTTAAACATTGCTCTCGATAGGTCAAGATTTCAGCATAAACGATATATCTTTAGTTACCATATATGTGAAAATTAATTTTTTTAAAAATTATATCTGGAACAACAATACGCTACCTAAATGCTACATGCGAAAGTGAAAATTTATTTGATTGTTCTTCCTTTCTAAATTTTATATAAAACAGAAAAATTGTGAAGTGTGGTACATGTAACATGTAATTACGATACACAATAGACAGTAAATAAAAAAGAAATTTTGATTCACTGAATCTATAAGGTTGTGTCTGCATTGGGTCAATAATACACTGCTTTTTCAAAAAATATGAAGAATACATAAATCTCTTTTGTAATTTCTAGCATTAAAAATATTTTAATATTAACCAATCAAAAGGTGGAAATTTTACAAACAAATGAATGAGTTATAATCCGCAATCAGTTTTACACAATAGATAAACCCAGGATTAACATTTGTAGGATATTGTGTATGTTGGTGAGAGGGGGGGGGGGTGAAAATCTAAATGACACAATTCTTGTGAACACGATTTTAAAATAAATTATTTTTTTTTTATTCAGAAATTTTAGGTGCACCCAGTACCATTAACCCTACAACTTGCAGATTCACTTTTTTATTTAGGTTTGAAATAATGCTGCCATTATTCTTCATTTATATTTGTACCTTTAATTCTGAGCATTGCTATTTTCAAAATCTTAACAGCGATCATATGAGCACTATGAGTCTGGAACTGAATTGCTTTGAATTCAGTCGTGTTAATCATGTATACAATGATACCCTATAATTAAAAAATCTTGTTTATTTTATGAAATGGATGGTTTTAGAAGCACACCCATAGAATTAAATCAAAGGTGCCATTTACGGTTTATATGTGTCACAGGGTGACAATTACTTGTTTTTATTTTATTTAGTATAATTATTTAGTACAGCTGGCATAGTAAGTTAAAGTAGTAAATAAGATAGCTGTAGTAAATTCCTTTCGTTCATTCATTCATACCTGGTCATTCATTGTCATCGTGTTTGTATTGTATTCTGGTTTGTCCGGTGTTCCGTGTCATGTGAGTGTTTGGTTGTCACGTGATTGTGTTGTGGTCTATTATTATCCTGGGTGTGAGTGGTAGAACCAGTATGTATGGGGTGTGGTAGTTTTGTACGCATGTGTGAGTCCTGGAATATATACTTATGCACGGACTATTCCTTTTTAGTCTTGACGATACATTGACGATGATTTGGATGTTCTCCTGTGAGAAATCCAGTAGCAGTTTAACTAAGAAATTCCTTACGTCTTGAATTAATTGTAATTTTGTAACTGGTATAAGTAAATTAATATTTTTTTCTTATTTTAAATATATTCTAATTAAATAAATACTAAGTGTGTGTAATTTGTACGAGTGTGTAATTTTCATTGCAGGTCACCTTCATTCGTACGTTCGTTTGTATTCATTACTTTTTATCATCGATCCTAAATTGTCATCCAATGAATTATGAACCTTTATTGAGGAACTGTGTTGCATTATTATTCCCTGAGATTGGGAGACCCGTGACATATGTATAGCTTTTGTTGGGGAAGGGGTGGGGTAAAGATTAATAACATGTAATTGTTTATGCCTAAATATACAGCACAGTTGAATATGACTGTTTTGTATAATCTATTTCCTTGAAACAGATTTTTGTAGGGATGTAAACATCTTAGAAAATCGTCATATTATTTATGACTTAATTTTACATAAAAATCCCCTTTTCTAATGTTGTTTTCTAATTTTATTCTATAGAGTTAGTTTTAAAGAGTATGAATTCCATTCTGGTCCCCTGCCCAGGGACGTATCAACAGGGAAGGGTGGGGGCAGGGGGGCCTGGTCCTTCACTTTTTTCCCCAACCTTACTTATACTATAGGAATTGATAATTGAAAGTCTGGTCCCCCCCACTATTAGGGATGTACGGAAAACGTAGTATAAAATTGGTACTAAATGTAGACATTTTAAAAAAGGTGGCCTCTACCCCCCTCCCCACGAAATAGGATTTTCGACTTTGTGCAACATTAACGTTTTTTTTTTTGCTTGTCAACTTTTTCAGGGAAGTAAAAAAAAAATTCTTAAGCTGCCCCCCCACGCCCCTTTCAAAAACGATGCTACGTGCCTGGTGCCAGAAGCTTGGATATGCTAAGCCTCGGACTTTAGCCTACATGTTACCGAAATATATAAGGACACCCCCACCCCTATCCCCTGCACTGCGGCCAAAATAAAAAAAATGTAAAGCATATTTTGCAGTTTTATGTTGTATTAAGTTGAATTTTGGGTTCTGTGGGCATTTACATACCCATAAAACCTGACCCTGCACTTATAAGGATTTTTTTATCAACCAAAACAAATAAAATCATATTTTAGCATATTTAATAATATTTATCCAGAATTTGATGGCAGGTTAATCAATATATTATTCCACACTGATAACTGGGATGACTTACAGGTTCAGTGATGATTGATTTTTTAGCATGATAATTGATCTGGAGACATTCAATGCTGATCGAGCTTTTATGAAAGACAATTTTTAGTTCACCATGGCTTTGGAATTAATTTGCAGATAATGCTTAAAACATTTGAACTCCGTATGAAACAAAACAACAACACATAACACAAAGAGTCACATTTATGTTAAATTTGGAGACTTGAAAATAAATAGCTATACACGTATATATAGTTTAATGATGTATAAAAATCATTTATTATTTCTTGTTTTGAAAACTTGCTTTTTTTCAATAGTTTCACATTTCTCAATATTAGATAAATAGATTCAATATAAATATTTTAACCTCCATCCCCCTCTCTCTCTCTCTCATCCGGTTTACTTGAAAGCTCTATTAAGTTAGAACATTAAGAACATTATTTTTATTCGGATGATTTTGTTGGTTTAATTTCTCTGAATTGAAGTGTCTTTGTGCAACAAGAATATACTTGACAAAACAACATTTTTTAAAGTTTAATTTACTTAATCATGATTATAAGGTAGACGTTTTACATGTTTATTATTTTTTAAAAAATGAAATTGCTCTCATTAAATTATTTTCAGGCAAAAAAAAGCTAAAGATAAGAGATTTGAAAGAAAAAAAAAATTACCGTATATATTTTCGCCTTTTAAGTCGGTATTTTGGGAGTGAAATTTTAGTCCAAAAGTCTATGTCCGACTTATAGGCGGGTCGTTAAAGACAGGTATTTTTCTTGATGGCGAAGTTCAAGTCAGTATTCTATAAACATTTTCAACAGATATCGTTGAACAAAGTATGGATACATTATACAAGTTATATATTATAAGATTATACATATATTAAATGTATTTTATATACATATATTTAATAATTTTATTTTATTTTTAATATTTAGAGGGCAGTATATTTTTATGAATTAAAGTTGAATATCGACTTCATTTCTTAAAATATTAATTGAAATCAGGGTAAAACATCAGAGAATGTATTAGAAATTGAGTATATACGGTAAGACTCGCTTTCCACATTCTACACTTGTTTGGTCACAGGTGCTGCCACAAAATAAATGGAGGTACTCGGGGGACAATAAAGCAATGGCGCGATCCCGTCTTAAGGCCAAAAGGGTAGCTGCTTCATTATTGTTAGAGTTGGGGGGTTGTTACATAAAGTACCCTGATTTATTGAAAAACATATCACAATTTCTGTTGCCAGATGGCGTACACCTCAATGACCTAGGAAATAAACTCTTTCTAAATAATATCCAAGGGGGGTTAGAATTTTTCCTGTAAAAGCAAGGCAATGTGTATCCTTAAACAAAACATAAAGAACATTGGACCGTGGGGGCTTTTTTGTCAGTTGCTTGGGTGCTCCCCCATGTGTGGGATGACTGCAAACTCTCCTTCGGTTGTTAGCTGTCATGTGGCGTTTGCGCACACCAAAGCATCTGAGGCCTACATAAACTTTGTATTGTTGTGAACTTTTCACCATTGAACTGTGAAGGGGGTTGAAGTGTTGAACCATTTTATATGTAAAATATTTGCTGATATGTTGATATAATTTGTTTTGTGCTTGAATTGTGCATATAACTAATTACACTTAAATAAGTAACCTGAAATAAGTAACCACCCGCGATTTACCCTGGGTAGTCATTTTTGCACATATGACTTGTTTGTGTTGATGAATTTTGTTGAATTTGTGTGGGTTTGCCCAAAAGTTGTGCGTATTAATTGGCATCCCACAAATTACTATGCAACGGCCAATGTTCGCCAAAATAATGGTTAAAACAAACATTTTGTTGTCATTTCCCTGTATAAATAATATCTATTTTATGCATGTATAATCAGATGACTTTATTTTACGGGAAAAGGTATTAATTTTTTGGTCGGGATCGGCCTGCGGCCTTGGGTATATATAAGTCGGAAAGCTCGGGATCAACATTCTTTTCATCAACTTGCTGGATACAGAGTAGGTTGAATAATTATTTCTTTGTCAAGTTTTTTCATAATATTTGTAAGAAATTTTTTGCATCTGTCTTAATATCCCACCCACCCATTCCCATAATTTGGAGTTTAAATGATTGCATATTTGGTTCTTGGTGCTGGCTTTTCCTTTGTATTTTACAGAATCTGTTGCACTGGAAGTCGTCTTAATGAAATGTCGTGGCATAACCTGTAGAAGAGTGGCGTTTGCGCACACCAAAGCAACTGAGGCCTACATAAACTTT
The DNA here is from genome assembly GCF_032062105.1 of Saccostrea cuccullata. Lineage (NCBI taxonomy): Eukaryota > Metazoa > Mollusca > Bivalvia > Ostreida > Ostreidae > Saccostrea > Saccostrea cuccullata. The sequence continues at coordinate 51,579 of NW_026933062.1, forward strand.
GTATTGTTGTGAAGTTTTCACCATTGAACTGTGAAGGGGGTTGAAGTGTTGAACCATTTTATATGTAAAATATTTGCTGATATGTTGATATAATTTGTTTTGTGCTTGAATTGTGCATATAACTAATAACACTTTAATAAGTAACCTGAAATAAGTACCACCGCGGTTTACCCTGGGTGGTCATTTTTGCACATACGATTTGTTTGTGTTGATGAATTTTGTTGAATTTGTGTGGGTTTGCCCAAAAGTTGTGTGTATTAATTGGCATCCCACAAATTACTATGCAACGGCCAATGTTCGCCAAAATAAAGGTTAAAACAAACATTTTGTTGTCATTTCCCTGTATAAATAAATATATATAAAATGAAAGCTAAATTGACGACGGATTTTCCCAATCATGACAAGGAGCACACGGCGGGAGCGACCGGTTGGCAGGGGATGCTCACTCCTCCATGGCACCTCTTATGTTTTGGAGTACTGTGTTTCCCCTGCTCCTATCTTGTATTGTTTTATGGACTTTTGATCTTAAATACAGTTCGTTTTCTCCATATAGGTGTCACTTTATGTACTTCTGATCGCAAACTTTATAAGGAAGATGTCAAAAACTACATTGGTTTCCATAGCAGCTTGATTTTTAACTTGTGAATATTATTTTTTTCCTAAGTAAAATAAGAATAACAAGATACAATCTCGTTGCGAGCAACGAGTGGGTCTTCCGTCTGATTCCTGATGAGATTAGATAAGAATTTAAATTGAGGTTTTCATTCAGAAATTATGATAAAGATTGTTAAGAAGAACGAGTTTATTTTCATAATATGTAAAAATATATTGAACATTAAAAGACTTATAAATTCGTCTTTTGGCCCCTCGTGGTCCTTATATGATGGTTCAACCATTTTTTCTTCATATCATCTTAAAGCTTTCAGGACTTTGAACACTTTTTTGTTCAACAACTATTCAGACATTGTTGTTCGTTTCTGAGATAGCTGCAAAAGAAATATTTAGGGGTAAACCCTTTAACTCCTTAAAGGGAATGTTTTGCAAATAAAAAAAAAAAATATGAAAGGTTGCATATTGTTAATAATATTATTGTGAAGATATTTTATTCAAAATTATTTTTCAAAATATTTCCTTCTTGCGAGATCTAAAGCGTCAAAGATTTAGTGTTCTGGCCCTCGTGGCCTCTATTTATGTACATGTAACATATGGTATAAAAATCATAATATACATTTGTAGATCGCTGAGGTGAACATGTTTGATTCAGTAATGTATAGTGAAATATTGGCTGTTTAAAAGTTATCGATTAAAACATGTTGGCCCCTCGGCCCTTAATTTAAGTGCCCCGCCCCTTTTTCCTGATTTTACCTTAAAGCTCTCAGGATTTTAAACACTTTTTGTTCAACAACTAGGTATGCTTCTTGATTACCCCTGCGAATTTTTTACAAAATTTTCACAATCACAGATATCTATACATGTAATTTTATCAAAGACAAAACTTGCTTACCAGGGTGCAATATCAAATTCAACTTAAGAAGGAAACTGACACATATATTAAGTTTTATAATGGTTCATTGCATTGGCGGTAATGGCCACGGCTGCACTCATAATTACTGCAAGAACAAAACAGAAATCCTAATAATTTTTTTCTGAATTTAAGATAAATTAAAACGTTCAATAAATTTGAAAATTCTTAAGTTTTCTGAACCGAATAGACTGTATGAAAAGAGAACTATCGGAAACTTGTGACATTTTACATATTTAATCTGAAACTCAAAAAAAAAAAATCTCAAGCTGGATATATCAAAATTTTGAATAAACTGAAAATGCATAGAATACATTGAGTGCAGAATGATCGTTCTGGACTTGAAACGTTCATTGCATATCTTGCATGCATCTTCTTGTTCTGAATACACAAATACACAGTCAATAGCACGCTATTGAAATAGTCCAAACAACCTGAACAGTGCCTTATTATTACAAAAAGAAATAAAAAAAAGTATATCCTGTGCATATCCTGAACATAAAGAGAACGAAACAACGCAGTGGGTATTTAACTCATCTGAGCCGAGGGCTTTTCTGATCACATTCTGTCCGTCTGTCTGTCCAGCTATCTGTCCTTCCGTCTGTAAACTTTTCACATTTTTGACTTCTTCTCAAGAACCACTGCCCAATTTCAACCAAACTTTGTACAAAGCATTCTTTGGTAAAGGTGAGTTGAAATTGTTAAAATGAAGGATCGAATCTCCTCCAAACGGGAGATATGAAGAAAAGACAAAATAAGGTGGCGCAGGGTCTTAAAAAAATCTTCTTCTCAAGAACCACTGGGCCAATAAAGCTGAAACTTATGTGTAAGCATCCTGGAGTAGTGTAGATTTCAAATTGTTCAAATCATGACCCCTGGGGTAGGGTTCGGCCACAATAGGGAATCAAAGTTTTACATAGAAATATATAGAAAAAATCTTTAAAAAACTTCTTCTCAAGAACCACTGTACCAGAAAAGTTGAAACTTATGTGGAAGCTAGATTCTAAATTGTTCAATTCATGACCCCCGGTAGTAGGGCTGGGCTATAATTTGGAATCACAATAGGTTTTACAAGGGGGAAATCTGGTTTACAACAAGGTGAGCGACGTCACCCATGGGCCTCGTGTAATTTTAATATACTATTTTTTTTAACACAATACTAGTTTTACAAGCAGTTACTTTTTGATTAAATTTTATTGATAAGGTGTTATGTAATAATTTCAGTTTTGATAAAGAATAACATTTTGCTAAAATTCTTAAAGGTGCATGGACACAGATTTGAACATAATATTTTCTGTATAATATCAGACTTATGTATTGTAATAGCATTTCACACAAAAATATATTAAAAATTTTATTTCATCTTACAGATATTGAAACATCAAATTTTTGGATGGTTTCGATTGACGCATCCTTGTAGTCTCACAAACTTTACTTTTATTCTTAATACTTGGGAAAAGTCGCGAGCTTGTAGTGTATTAATATAATATATTAAGGCTACAGCGACGTTAGTGACAGAATAACAATATCAGGCAGCGAGAAATTCAAATATTGAGCATATTTATGGTGCTTACAAACATGTTAAATGTAAATACATGTATAAGGAATGTTTTTAAGTTAAGTTTGAATTATTGGTGTGTGAATCACACAGACTTGCAAACAGTAGCGCGCTAGCGCGTCATGAAAAATATACCTAGATTCTACGGGTAAGTCTGTGTGATTCACACACCAATAATTCACACAAAACTTAAAATCATTCCTTAATTACATTCTCCTACTTTAGGTATAATTATAGAGATCACAGCAAAATCAGAGTCGCACATAGGTCCTTCAGTTATTGAAACTCTGCAATTCAAGGAAGACAGTCGTGTCAGAAGTCATTCAAGTTTAACTTCATTTTTTAACAATTAAAATTTTATTTTTCAAAGAATATTTTCTGTTGCAATTAGCTTGAGTTGGGTCTTCAATTTCACTCAATTGACTTCATGTATTCTTATGCTTAAAGGCAAGCTCACCGCAGCTTTTTTTTGCTAATTTTGTTTAAGTCAAATAAAACACTTTCATAGAGATGAATAATGTCATCTATTAAAATGACGGTATAAATGTGAACAATTTAACAAACAAGAAGGGGATCAGATTCACAAGCTTTGATTATCAGTTACGTAAAATATGACAATGTCTGATCCCCCAAAAATGACTAGAAAAAAGTATCTGTAAGACAAAACAATCAAAACATCATATACGAAAGTTAGCAAAAAGATGGCACATCAAAACAAAAAAGGCCAAGGATAGTAGTGAAGCAAATACATAAAAACAGTATAAACAAATCGAGTCAGAACTAATCAACTATATTATTTTACACGACACATTAACACCCATTTAAAGGGGTAGGAATGCAGGGGTGGAGGAGGGTCTCCAAAGTAGACGTGCCTCATGTTAGCGTGGTCAGCATGCGGGTTATCACAATACAACTGAATGACTCGCTG
>NW_026933063.1:0-53993 GCF_032062105.1 Saccostrea cuccullata
AAGTCACGTAAATTATACCTTTTGACAGCCAACATACCGACAGATTAGAAATTTTGGAATCTCTTCGACATCTCTATGGGAAAACAATGTTATACCATTTATCATTGATGAAAAAAGTTTTGGTAAGTCACTGTCTTCTTTTACACATATACGAGGGTTGTTCGAAAAGTTCGTGGACAACTGTCATATATTTTTTATTTGACGTCAGATGTTATCCAAATTTGTTAGAAATATTCTAACAATAAATCCAAATGATATGCATTAATTTTGACAAAATATTACTATTGATTAAAAACTTATCCAGATTTTAAAAATGCAAAAATCGGATCGCGGAGCAGGTCAAGAAAATACGTACAATAAATAATGTTTATAGTCATATTCTCTGTAAAATGTACGAAAAACGAAAAACTACCTAGAATTCAAATTAAGAATTGTTACATCGATACGTGTATCAAATTATGGTTTTATATTTTGCTTTGTTGAAAAGAAATCAACTTAAGAAGATAAGTAGTCCTTATTGAAAATGACAAAATGACAAAAACGATGACGTTTTAGAACGTCACGGGGCAGCAGATACTGAAACAATTTTGTGTTTTTCTCAGGAAAAATCCTGAATAAAGTCTTAAGACGTTGAAGGAATCAAGAAAATATATCACAGACGAGTTGTGCATGTGTGTACAAATAGTACAGGCAATATTTAAGTGACAGAGACTCTGTATCAGATGAGGATGAGGTTTTACTGTAAACATCTGAACAAAACTTTAAAATTTGAAACGTAAATAAAAGACAAGGCGCTTCAGAGTTGCTTATCCTGTAAAAGCAGAGTTAAGTACTAAAATAAATTAAAACCTTAACAAAGCAAATTATACAATGAGATCAATTCTTGAAAAAATAAATGTCAAGTAATAGAAAAAGAATTTAATGAATGGGCATTGGAATATTCTGTGTGAAATGTATAGGTAAAGTATCTATTATAAATTCTCGACGCTATGTGTTGACGTAACAGTGCCGTTTTGTGTGCTCCGCGGGTACAAAACATGTTGATTTTAAAATGAGGTAAATTTATTTGTGTTAAATCGAATAGAATGAAACTTCACACATCAACAAAACAAATATTTTTACATATTATAATGTGCTTGTTTTGAATTTCCAGTGAGTAATATAACGAAGATGGACATCGTCCACGAACTTTTCGAACAACCCTCGTAAATAAGATATTTTCTCGCACTAGTAACTTTCAACTTAGCAAAAATGATATGTCTTCACCTGAGATCTAGAAAAGCGTTACCATGAGCAGTGGTCCTAACCCTTGTAAAACAGAGCATCAGTTGAATGTTTATTCGTTTATTTGTTTTCCTATAACAATTGTATGGTATTTAAGGTTCTTGCCTTGATAAAACCAGTCTTACTGTTTTAGGTGCAGAACTTAATAAAGCCGTTAGGCTAATGCAGAAAACAGCCTATAATATTTCTAAAACAACTTGTGTGGCATGGAGATTGAAGACACCTAAAGATAAATACTTCATCAAATTCATCGGAAATACTGGAGGGTAATTTATGTTTTATGGTCTAACTTTTATTGAGCAAATCTAGTCGATGAGAAGATGATACATATTCCTTAACTGTTAACTTTGCATTTAAGCGAGATATATTTCAGCAGTATTTCGCTGGGAAACAGATATGATTTTTGAAAGAAAAAAAATCGGAGTTTATTGATATTTTACACGACTAAATAGCTTAAGAACATGGCTTGGTCTTTTATATATATATTTTATTACTAAAAATAAGTTTTATTTATTTTTATAAGAATGTTAAAATTTCGTTCTGTACATGAATAAACATTAAATAATTTGACAAACAATCCATTTTAGAAAAGGGATACATTTTGCATTCGGTTGTATATGGGGTTTATGTCTCCCGCTTTAACCAAAAAGCTAAAGCATGTTCTTTATACAAACAATTTATAAATCTAGGCAGACTACTTTATACAGTCAAAGATATGTGCTTAAGTTTTGTATTTTTATATAAGTTGCTGGTCATACCCTGGAAATAGAAGAATTGAAGTCACTGGACAAATGCTTGCCTTTGACGACAGATGTTTGGATGTAAGTATTTTGAAATGGTATTTTTCCTCATTGTTTACATCCTGACATTAAATTGTACATTATGATAAACGATAAGTAACCGTTACGCTACAGAAGAATTGTTTTTCATCCTATGAGAAAAGACGGGGTCAGACACAGACTCGATAACTCATTCATAAACAGTTTCTTCTTTTGGCAAAAGTTAGATATATCAAAACAACTCCTCGTGAACTTTTTAAGGTTTTGTCTACTCAGGAATTTTTTTTTTCTCAATCTGGGTCCTTGGAGCACAATCAATTTCTGTTTCATCAAATTATCACCATAACAGAAAAAATGTATTAAATCAAACATTTGAAATGTTTTTTTCTTAACTGAAATATATTCTTATTAGGAATACACCGTCTTACATGAAAGATATTTTTGGATCGAAACTTCGATAGAATGTGCACAGTGGCACTATGCGCAGATACTAACGACTTCTTAAATTCTCACAAAAAATGTACCTTCAGTTGAATAGGATGTGCTTTTGAAAAATGGGTGATCTAGAAATTGTACGAAGAATGACGGTGCCCATATTTTGTTATGTGAAATTTCAAATATCGGTTCCATTGAAAGGCAGAATAAGAGATGAACCATGATGCCATGGGTAATTTGGTTTGAAAAATCCCTTCCAACTGGTGAAATAATGAAGTTTTTTCACGATTTTGTTATCATTTTTTTTATCTTCATTAACAGCTGACTGTACCCTATTGTGTCAAAACCACGGATTCCGCATTCAGCCTGTTGATCAGCAAACGTGTTCTTGTCACTGTCCTTTCGGGTTTAAGGGCACATCCTGTGAAGAATTGGACACTGACAAAGGTCAACCATCCATTGAAATGATGCATGCAGAATTTATGTATTGTTTGCATCTTAATAAGTTGTTGATTGTTAAAGTAACTAATTCGTGTGATTTTTTTGAAACTTTTTTATGTCGTTCTGAGCAAAATATTTATTATGCTGTAGAATTTGTCATAATATTTTATCTTAGCAAGGAGGAATGAAGGAGATGCTAATTTCCTCAGCTTAACCAAAATCAGCCATTTTTATAATAAGGGTACAGCTAAGAAAAGTTTTGATTCCCTTCGCAGTATTAAGCAGCTAACATTTTACATTAATTTCAAGGTAAAACTTAAAACACTTCAATTCTTTTTGAATCTTATTAATTAGTGAAAGATCATTTAGCTGAATGTTATAGATATTTCATTTGAAAAGTATCCAACTGCTACCATCGGTGTTCATGAATCAAACAAAAAAAATCGTTCTTCTATTCTTTTTTTCAGTTTTGTATAAAGATTTTAAATATATATGTTTGACAACATAAATTCCTCATGCCTCATATCTCAGTAGAGTGTATATACTTATTTTTGCTTTTATGCCTGTATACAGCCATTTTTTTTAAGCAAAGAATTTAGGTTCATTGTCTTCAATATTCATTGTTTTTTCTTATGTTACAGGCTGTGGTGAATTTATAACTCTACGGAATGGAGAATCAAATGAAATTAAAATGGCATCATATACTTCCGGGAATATGTGCACGTGGTTAATAAAGGTACAATGGGTATCCAAGTAAGGTCCATATTCTAATAACAGAGATTTAATGTACTGGTAAAAGTAATAGCTATATTTTAGCAAGAATAAAAGGAATATTCCGATACTGGAAAGACCCATTCTCTGTCTATACTTTATCCACGATACAATGCATATTTAAATAGTAAAAGAAAGATAAATGTGCTTGGAAAAAGGTAAATTTCATTGATTTGAGGATAAGAAAGATCAATATGCTAATGAAAATTAGACCATTATTCTTTATATGAAAGTAGAATAGTTTTGTAAAAGTAAGCTCAATATTCTGGTCAAAGTTGGATGAATATTCAATTAAAGTTAAAATCCATATTCTGATTAGATTCTTTAAAGGAATATATGTAATTTGATATGCTGTTATCAGATGCATTGTAATATTGCACTGTGTCCCTTATGTTTGTAAGTCTTAAATTTGTTTTCACCTTTCAGGCTGAATCTAATTCACTACTCAAAGCCATTGTTACATCCATTGATCTTCCGTACAGCGCTAGAAAGGAATGCTACCATTGGATAGAAGTCCGTGATTACCTTATCGGAGATCCTGGAAAAGAGTATTTAATTTCTTTGATCAATATTTGCACCAACTAAAATAATTTGGTGTAAAGCATTTTCTAATTTCACAATCAAACACAGGTAATAAGCTGGGTTTGTATGCGTGTTATGTTATTTTAAAATTGGCTTTAAATGTTCTTAACTTCAAAACGAAGAACTGTGAAAATTTTTTATATAGAATTTCATTTATTGATTGAATGGTATTTTTCTTATCATACATAATAGGCTTTGTGGAAATTCTACAATCCCCAAAACCTATACACAGATGAGCATCGGAGAGTCTTCACCTCTTATGATCAGGTTCAACAGTAGGAGAAACCACACTTCAGGAAAAGGTTTTGTCATCAGGGTACAGGCCTTCCCATCAGGTCAGATATATTTAACTTTATTTTTAACAGCCTTTGTCTAAAGTTGAAATATTCGATGATATACCCCCGGTATAGCTTGGTGATTTGTATTTTTTTTTTTTATAAAAAAGGACATTTCACTTATTTTTTGAATGGACAAAAATATCACTTTTATTAATAGTTAAATTTTCCAACTAAAGTCTATAGCTAGTATTGAAAAGATTTGGTGTGGCTTTATAAACTAAGAAGTTGAAAAAAAAATTATTTTGTTCATTTGTGTTTTCTTTCATTTCTGGATGTTTATGCATTGATATTGGAAACAGCAAACCCATGAACTACTTTTTCGATGTTTTTAAAGAATCAATCTGGAGCAAATCATACTAATTTTACAGTAGATCAATACTTTGATCTGACACATTGTAGACACTATACAATATAAGTGTCCTATCCACCTTTTCTTAATTTTTGACATTTCGTTTCTTGTTGAATGTTATACTATCATACTTTCTACATACACACCTCACCAAATAGTACTTCTACAGACCATGTATCATCAAAATTAATAAAAAGATAAAAATAACGAACATGATCCATCTTATAAAAGCTTAAGAGCCATTCTCTGTAATGATTTGAAATTTTATATAGGAGCTGTGGCACGCATAGTCTCAGAATTTCTCCAAATTCTCTATGATAAAAGTCATTGATACCCTAAACAGAAATCCGGTAAAAATTGGTTGCTATGTTTTATAGTTACCATGGCAACATGTCTTAAAGTTCGAAAAATGGCATTTTTTAACATGTTTAGAGCTCCATAGTTAACATTTGCGGCAAAGCAAATAAATGTCAATGACTGTTTCCAAAAGTTGAAGGTCAGATGTCTCAAATGCATTATAAACATATTTGGTAAATCAACTACTACATACGTTACTATGGTTACAAAGTATTCAAAAAAAAATATTCATTGAATTGTATAAAGTCATACACGTAAAAATAAAAAGCAATTTTAGGATGAAATGTGACCAAATAATAGAAAAAAGAGCCTTGAAATATATACCGAGAAAAAAATATATTTCATTTTGGTTGACAATGGTTGCCAAGGTTTTTATACCACAGACAGCCTTCAAAATAGCACTTTGTATGTTTAAATATGATCCTATCTTTTAAAAAAAAAAAGCACATTTCCTCATAACTAATGATCAATTTTATAAGATGTTGGTGTGCTCCAAGTTTTCCCATTTGAAAAAAATCCGATTGGATTCTTTAAATAGAGCGTTGCTATGGAAATAAGCAGAAAATATAGGCTTAAAAACCTGAAAAATATTTTCTTTCCTTGGATACGTGCCCTTAAATGTAGATTCCCAAAACTTTTATGATTGATATTTATTATCAGCTAACATGACTTCTAATTTTGACTATCATCCAATCTCTAAGTGGATGCAAGAAGTTGGCACACAGGGTTTAATATTGATATAAAGTTCACAAAACCGAACATTTTCCCTTCTTGGTAACCATAGCAACAGTGTTGTTTTATTTATCAAATTTTATCAATGTATGATATTCAACTTTTGTTTTAACAGATAAGTACTATTCAAGCTGAGTCCTTTAATTTGTTTCTTGATTAAATGGCAATTTAATTCTGAATGCAGCGAAAAATAATTCACTTTTAAGCACTGGTACTTTGTTTCCATGGTAACACTGCAAAGTAGCAATTATACCCAATTTTTCTTATGGTTTTTTTGTTGCAAGGTCCTAAAGATGCATATTTGCCAGTGTTGAATTTTCATGTTTTTCCTCTAGACAGTATCATTAACCCAATTTCAGCTACTGGTTTTGCATGGTTACACTGTGTAATCATGGCAACCATAAAAGTTATTTATAGAATAATATTGCTTATACTTATATATTTAAGGTCAAACATTTTCATTGTTTTTCTTAAGTTGATGATTGAGTTTGAACATGTAACACCTACCATTAGTGAATACGGAGTGTTTTTCAGCATATTTCAGCATTTCAAATGTATTCCAAATATAACCTTGGTTACCACTTACTTGGAGATATATTCTAAACAGTTTCTTTACAGTATAAGTGACATCAAGGTGTCTTTTTTTGTGAGAATGGTTTGTTTGCCTTTTCTAGTTTTCATTAAGCCACAGTCAAGATTTAAAGTGGCCGAAAATCTCGATTTTTCAAACTTTTCCGGCTGTAGCCACAGCAACCGAGACACATAGCAACGGAATTTTGTTTGATATTTGTTTCTGGTATCAAGTACTAAGCATGGGTGAAGTTTCATCAAAATCGGTCACCATGCGTGGCAACGAAGTTTAAGTGGTTACAGAGAATGGCTATTAATAATTAATACATTAATTAATTAATTAATTATTTTGATTTATAAAACAAATCTCTCAATATGACATAAAACATAAACCGCCAGAATTTCACATGTAGGATCACGTACCTAGAAGTGAAAATCACCTTTTTAACAAGTAATTAATTGTGTATATAAAGAGAATGTTATTGCATTACATAGGCTGTATGAGTTCGCCCTGTAAAACTGGGTTGATTTGTTCAGGGGAAGGGAGCGGATCTTACAAGTGTGCTTGTCAAAATGGCGTGTCAGGAACGAACTGTGACGAATTCGGAGGTAACACAATCGTGAACTTCATTTGTAATAACTACAGATTTACTATCAATCACCAGGGTTGATTACAGTCACTGTATCAGCTGCTATTGTTTAAACTGCAAAATAAATGATAGAAATGCATGTTGACTTGATTAATACATAAAAGTAAAAAAGAATGCATCAAAAAGGACTCTGTTTCCTAATTAGCCCACATTTTTTCATTAATTATAACCTTATGGAATGTCTTCGTAGGCTTTGATGCAAAAAGAACATAAGTACAAGTATTATGAGGGACAGACATAGGTATTTGAGATATATGGTGTATCCAAAAAACATGCACACAAACATTAATCAATGATTCAATGTTCACTTTACAGCACTGTCTCACAATTTCTGTGATTTTGAGGACGATTTTGACACCTGTATTTTTGACCAGGATACTTCTGGGGCATCAAATATTCTTTGGAGCTTCAATACGGTAATGACATATACGTATATATTAGTTATATGTATAAATAAAGACGAGAATAATTTAGATTTATTTTGGATAAATACTTTCTCTGAAGTTTAGGTTGAGAACTATTACCGCAAAAAACATATTTAAGTACATACTTATTTTCAGGAGAGAGTGTCTTCCTTGTATTTTTGTTACGTGGAAACCATCTTGCTTTTCTAAGCGTTTTATACAAACTATGTAGCAAGCGTGTGAAAAGATAAATAAATAAACACTTCACTAGATATTAATTCTAAATTAATTTAATACAAACTTTAGGTTTAGTCAATTTATATATTTTTCAATTAATTGAAAATGAACAAATAAAATAAAATATGAATTTTTTTGTCACCATTCCAGAGAATTTGTGGAAAGAAAGGACAATGCTTACAAGGCACTGGTTTCCAATTTTTAACAATGTCGCCATCTTTAGACATGGTTCCATATGACCTCGGGTCAAAGGCCATCATCACAACGACTGTCAAGTTTACAGGTAATTGACTGTTAACGATCAAAATCCTGTAAAATATAACATTTTCAAGACTTGTTTCTTCAATGATAATAATAATTATATAATTATGGTAAAGTGAATATCGTAATAAGAGGTCTTGATCAACATTCATTATATCATTACTTTTAAAAGTGGAATAATATTCATACTCTTACTTTTTAGGTTATTAATTCTTGAAAAGACAATATAAAACAATTATCTCACGCAGTATAGATTGTTCACTGACTAGCAAAAATTTTTCAATTTCCCAGTTCACGACCGATGTCTTTATTTTGATTACGCTGCTCTGAACTCAGAAGATGGAAAATACCCAACACAAGTAAACGTTTATGTAGAGGGAAAAGGTCTTCCGAAAACGAACGTGAAAAACATAAAAATCAATACAACTCAAGATTGGCAGACTGTAAGTGTATCCATTGAAGCCACTCATAACTTGAAGGTAATACATTTATTTCCAGGATAATCCTATAAAATATTATTGTTATTTTTTGTTCACTATTGTAAACTATATATGGTTAACTATTGTAACATTTTTGATAATATAATATACTAAAAAACTCTCATTTTGAACTTTTATTGAATTTTCGAAGATTGAAATCTTATTTTAAAAAATAACAGTGATATAAGCTTTAAAAAAACATGTGAATAAACAAATACAGGTGTCATATACAGTGGGCTACAAAAATATACATTAACCAATTAGAGAACATTAGATATAACAATCTAAAATACAGATAAAACTAATGTTATTCAATTATTAAAAAAAATTTCAATTCGAAAAGTTGTTAATCAGAATAGCTATTGCAAACTTATTTTACATACATTTCCAAAACATATAAGATCTCTCTCTCTCTCTCTCTCTCTCTCTCTCTCTCATTGTCAAACATTTGATATGAACTTTTCATGTATAATTTAATTGGAATATTAATTTTAACATTGAGGGCATTCTAGGTGACCCATTCTTTGCAATGGACAACATATTCCTACGTCCTGGACTTTGTACGTATTTGGTTAAAACGGTGTAGAGGTTTTCAAAATTTTAGCTCTGTCCTTATACTTCTTTGGTGTTGAAATAAGACAATATTCAGACTAATTTAAAGGAAAAATCATATTCAGAAAAAACAACACTGGAAAGAATACATATTAGTGATATTTCATGATAAAACGATCTCAAAGATCGTGTACATATGTTAACTTTTCCCAGATACTTGTTTGCAAGAGACACGTTTTATAAACTTAGAAATTCTTGATTTATAGATTCATTTTTTACTTGAAAATGAGGGTTTTTTTATTATTGTTTTTATAAAAAAAAATCTCTTAAAGCAACTTGTATTATTACCATAAATACGTTTCCATCATTTTAAGATATGATTGAATATAATTATTATGTTTGATCATTATTATTATCACAGATTTTTTTTCTCAATATAGGCACACTTTTGATATTTCTTGTTAACGTTTAAAATCAACAAATCTTGTTTGAAGACTTTATTTTTTTTTGCAGTTCAATGGAAATGCTATGTTAATTTCCCGTAAAGTTTATTATAATTACGAAGGAAACCCTTTTCATTTTTCTTTATAATTATACAGAGAATAATTCAAATGAACTCTGTACATCATGACATGTTTCCAACCCAACCTGTTTAAGAGATCAGAAAAATATGTTTGACATTCACATTCACATCAAATAATTTGCATTATGTTGATGGACAGTCATTAAGAAGCCCCCAACGATTTGAACTTTTGCAGGTTCTGGCACGAGAGTAAAGACAGCATGTTCGAGCAACCCTTGTCAAAATGACGGAAGATGTGTGAATTCTCCATTCAGATCACAGCCATACAGATGTTTATGTCCACCAGGATACCCCTGTCTTAATTGTGAAGGTCAAATCATCATAAACACGTCTTCTTGGGGTTCATCTAATATCAAGATTAAATTTTGTTATTATACCCCCACTCTGAAGGAGCGGGGGGTATACTGTTTTACATGTACCCTTGTGTGTCTGTCTGTGTGTCCATGTGTTTGTGCGTCCGTGTGTCTGTCCGTCGCAGTTTTCTCAGCAACTACTCATCGCAGGTGCTTGAAATTTTAACACAATCTTCCCTAAGACATGCCATACGTTGGGATACACTTTTGTATAAATTCGATGTCAACTTCCTGTTTATCTGTGTGTCTGTCCGTTTCATACGTGACAAATTTTCGTCGCAGTTCTCCATTAACTATTCATAGCAGGTGCTTAATTTTAGTACGCTCTTTGTTGAGGCATGCCATATGGTTGGATAAATTTTTATATGAAATTGATGTCAACTTCAAATTTTTCTATGTATCTTCCTGTTATTAAACTTGTGTATATTGACATAATAGTGTTTATTTACATCAGAGCGGGGGTATTTCTAGTGAGGATTGGCTCACAGATTTCTTGTTAATGACCAAAGATGTGTTGATATCTGGACAGCTCCCTTGTTCAGTTCTATCTTTTCGTTAAAATAACTATGTTAACAAATACAACTCGTAATTGGGAAATTTGGGTTGTATGTTTCATACGCCGTTTTTATAACTTTTTATTCTGAATTTGAATATGGGATATTCTGTCTACCTTATCAATGGAAAGTGTTTCCAGAGAGTGTCACTGCCAATATGGAATGCTTACTTCTCCTGTGAATCTTACCCCACCAATGGAATTTCAAGGGGTTCCTGTCACTCTCTCTTTGAAAATTTACCATACATATATCGTACCTGAAATGTATTTATATTGTTCTTCCATAAATAAGTTCCAACTGAAATCTGCCATTGCTATCTTTATTTTATGAATAGCGCCTAAAATGGGCCAGTGCATGATTTCTTTTGTCCAAATTCAGCGAATATAATGTATCAATGAGTCAAATGCTGACTGACGTTTTTCACATTAATTGTTAGTCCATTAATTATACACTAAATTGACGACAGATTTTTCTGTTATTTCCCGATCATGACAAGGGACACACGGCTGGTGTAACCGGTCGGCAGGGGATGATCACTCCTCCATTACACCTAATCCCACCTCTGATATTTTGGAGGTTCATGTTTGCTTTGCTCCTATTTTGTATTGTTTCATTGACTTGAATATTAAATACTGTTCGTTATCTTCATATTCTTCCATAAAAATGTCTTATCATAAATGTGTCAGTAATTCCTATCCTTTAGGATAGATTGATTCAATATTGTCTTACGCCCTATTCGGAAAGTTTTATCTCATATAGAGATCTCACCATATACAGGTAAAGGGCTTCAAATTTAGACCTTTACTCAGCACTCCAATGCCTAGGAGCATTAAGGGATCTTTATCACGCTTACCCTTGCAGTGACGTGGGGCATTGATTTTTAAGATCTCAATTGACGGACCGCAACTTTTACTTCTAAGTGCAAAATGCTTTGTTGCTACCACTATTGAAATAATTTCTTCAAAAGTGGTCGTATTTCAATAGTGGTTACATACTATGTTTGTTATTGAAATGCATTCTCAACCAGTATTGAAATAATTATTTCAATAGTGGTCGTTATTTCAATAGTGGTTGCAACAATGCTTGAAGGAACAGGCACTTCCTTTTTTATCGGCTTAAGACAGTCGCGACTGAGATTCGAAATCACAACCTTCCAATCAAGGAGCGAGCGCACTACAGACTGAGCGTTTAAACTGAATGTTTAAAAAATCGGATTGTCAAATCCTTCTTCTTTAATTTGCATAAATATTGATGAAAATGAAACAAGACATTATACAATGCTATTCAAAGCATGAGAAAACCATAAGCCCCGTTGACTGTGAAAACCAATGTGTCTCTTATTTCCTTTCATCTAGGGACACACACATTCCATAGGGACAGGACCATCTGCTGCGTTTGAGGGTCAGTTTTATTTTTATTTTGAGGCAACAAAACGTACGGAAGGAAAGCGCTATGGTTTTACTGACAAAGGAGTATTGTTTCAAAGTACGTATATCTTGAGGACTATATTAGAAAAGAAGCAGTTTTAATTGTGTCCCTTATGTTGGTCGTGTATGAATTTCCCTGTATAACAAGGTGCTGATTCTTTTCTGAGACAAAATTTCATTAATGTTTTTTTTTAAACTCATATTGTTAATGAGATGTACAATATTACAATCTGTCGAATCATACATTAAAAATTGTAGACATCAACACAGAGTTAAAAATTGTTTTTCTTTCAAATACACAAGACATACTGCTTACAGTTTTATCACAATATGAATGGGCGTGATATGGGGATATTGTCAGAGTACGCCACCAAGTTTAATATCAAGAAAAACAGTTTGTATCCATAGGCAGAGACCTAGGAAACGGGTGGTATATAATTACCGTACACATCCGTTTGGATCCAGAAACTCATGCAAGTTTAATCTCTCTCTCTCTCATTTTAAAACTACGAGTCTATATAAATTGTAAATTGTCCCCGTATGTCAAAATGGTATCAACCCTTATCTGAGTTCTATTTTTTGTTTGTTTAGATCGTCTTTGAAGCCACTACAGGGAGCTCCGACCTGAGTGACATCGCAATAGATGACGTCACACTTATGCCTCATCCGTGTGTATCTTCTTAAAAGACAAAGTTCCATTGCAATGTGTTATCTTTCAATCAAGGAAACTTGAAATTTTGATTTTTTTCTATCTTTCTATCAGTTGTTTATTATGCACATTGTAATTTTTTTTTATTTAAGAAGGTATATATCAACAACTTATTACAACTTACTAACAATAAAAATATAATTATTTTTGCATCTTGTCTTTTATGGAAAGCAAACAACAGCACATTATATATTAACCATAATGACAATGTAATGTAATAAAATCGTTGATTGATTGATCGTTGTTTTACGTACCATTCGAGAATATTTATAGAGACAATATGCCGGTAAAAGACTTAAAATTGTTACCTATATTTGGTGTGGGATCTTCATGTGAAATATGAACGGATCTTAGCATTATTTAAACAATCTCTTTTTTATTGATCAATCCCCTTTTGTTTACATCTTTTGAAAAATCGTGGAATTTCAAACACAGTTTTCACTACCTTTTCTCCAATTATTAACTACGAAATAAATATTGAAAAAAAATGGATTTAATTTCTAACATTTTTGGCCAACACAGAAAATTAATCCATGAAGAACCTTTATGACATGACCTTTAGCCGAGGTAGCATCTTACACAATCACAAGTCGCAAATGTTGTACTTTATTTTCACTGTTTTGGATTTTCTCTGAAAAAAAACTCTACATTTGTAGACTTGTCTGAGGGCGATCTTGATAAAGAGGCCTCGATTTAATTCTCTTTTTCTGTAGTTCGTCAAACCTGAAGAGCACGAAAACTCTGCTTATGCTTATCTTAGTATTATTAATCATAAATTGCATATATTTGAATGAAATTAAAAAGAATATCTTGAAAAGTTGTATAAGTACATATAACTGACTATTGATATTCACGATTTCATCAACATGTTTGGCAATAATTTACCTTGTTTAAAATGTTCATATACTTATGAAACGGATAAAGAAACGCAGGGCAAACTTCCGATATAATCTTATGTTTCCTTCTGTATTTTTCAGAGTTCCTATCTAACGTTTAAAATCATCTTTAATGAAAATGTGACCAAAAGTCTATTTTGCCTTATACATGTCCATGTAACACATGAGTCATTCAAACTCATTTGACGAAACCCCAAAAATATTCCTCAAAAATCCTCATTATCTATGTCTCCCTGGGGCATTTGTCACAACCTTAATTCTAGTTAGCATGGAGTTCATCAGAGCGTTTAATGAGCATATTATTCAACTGTTTGAACAAGGCAGCTCTTAATCAAAAGTCACACGTTTGTGCATCAAGGTTAAAAAACCCGAAGCCAAAAATGTATCCAAAATATAATACCGCAAAGCCTATTTTGATTTTCATTTGTAAGTACTAAGGTACAACAAATTTTATAAAGTTCTCTTATTTTGTATAAGAACATATTTGTTGTGAAATCACACGACTTCGTTGATCACGTGACAGTCATTCATAATTTTTGAAGTGTGTCACATTGATGAATTTGTGCAGCTGATTAAGAAAAATATTTGCGTTTGTTTGTCAAAGAAATACACTCGTCACATTCTTGTGAACCCAAAATGTGACGGGAAAATTTATACTTTTACTCTCGTAAAAAAATTCACAATAAATTAAACTTACCGACAAATTTCAAAGTATTTTTTACTCAATATCGTCATCTGATTTTAAACAAAGTCATCACACAGTTTTCTCAAGCAAGATTCGGTTAGAGGGGAAGCTTCTGTTACATATTTCCACTCAAGATCTCAATTAAGTTCTCAATAACAAGGCTATTTCATACACAAAAAAAGGGTAAATATCAAATGTATATTTTTGTATATATTTTGAACGTGCCGACTTTAAAAGAAGAGGTAATAAGGTAAAAATTCACCAAATATTTGGATACTGAGTATATGACATTCAAAGAAAAACACGTTTACATTATACTAGCTTTTCGACACTTTACGTATGTGCAGATTGAAATAAGGTGTTACGTTTATGACACTGTCCCTATTCATACAGCTCAAGTTCGCATTGACTTGGCGTCATTTTTAACAATGGCGTCATACAGTTGTTGTTCAGAGATTTGAAGGTAAAGCGTACGCTGTAATGTTCCCTTGGAAGCCATAACATACCTGGGTAGGTATTTCGAACCACAACACCCATGCAAAATGAGCAAACGGTGAAGTCTGAGGAGACTACTCTAAAGAGCTAATTGGTAAATCCAATTGTTTAAAGTTAAGTCTTGACTTACCCTGGCAACAACGGACCGAGGGTAAGCACGTTGAAAAACTTAGGCAAATGACGCGCACATGCGCCGGTTAGAGGGACACCGATGTCAACTTGACCAGATTAAAAACCTATTGCACAATCGGTTTCTTTCAGTTTTACGATGAATGTAATGATCATGATAGCTATCTGTATTAATAGAAGTTTTTGAAATAGTACGGTGGTGAATAAACAGGTGGTAGGATGGATAACCCGATCTTAACGTAGGCCTCTCAACTAATTTTTCAAGTTGCACATATGGTAAAAAACATTTCATACATAGATTTATAGGTACATGAAATTATCAAAACAGATAATAACTTACGCATACTTTTAATTAAATCATTAAAGAGTTTCATTATTTATAATTGACTTTTACGATGCTGTGTTTTAAGGACAGGTAACTCGGGTGTGAAAAATGACGAACTAGTGCCGATTTATGAGTTATCGTTTATAGGCTGCTTCAGCATTGGTATTTTAATATACACGAAAGGGTGTATTGTTATGTACACGAAAGGGTTCCTTACATTGTTTTGTACACAAAAGTGTTGACCAAAAGAAGGAGAATGTCTTCACTATACCCGAAATAACAGGGTCAAATGAATGGGAAACAGACTATATTCAGCATTTTTAACTCTCTTTGACGATTATTATGAAGAGGAAAATAGAATGTCATGTTTTTGCGTGCGCACTTTTGCGCTTCCTATATAAACATATATATATTTACAAGTAAATGCAACAATTAATCATCATATTTGTTTTACAAAGTATAAAAATTTAATCAGGTTAGAACTTAGAAGGAGGGTAGACTTCACTTTTTATTTTAATTAAACAATAAATTATATATAGTTAAACGGTGTCCGAAACTATACAGTAAATAAGTTTAACATTGGTGCAAAATTTAATAAAAACCACTGGATTCTACTGACAACAAAGAAACATTTGGGAAATGCTAAAAATTGACTTACGTGTAAACAGTTAGATACCTCGGGCCTACTCTACACAAGTTTCAGCAGTGAGTTATCGTTCATAACAGCGAACCCTAGCGGCAGTTGAAAGGCCTACTTAACGTGGGTCTGTTACGCTTTAAGGTCATATTGACAGTTGGTTGAAAACTATTCCAAGTCCTTTCTGATTACTGGTGAGGCGTTGTTAGGGAAAAAATTACAATACATTATACAGCAACCTCCTCTTGCTTTTGTTTGTACTTAGGCATGGTAAAGGACAGACCAAACGGAACTTGCATCAAAAGTACGAAGATTGCAAAACAATCTTGTCTGTAAACATTACAAAACAATATATGAACCTCTAATGGAACAACAAAATATGCTATCAGTTTGCACATGTTTTGACTTTGTAAAACTTACTTGTTCACACTACCCTGTGTGACTTCATACATTTTATGGCTGAGTAATGCTGAATTCTGATTTACGTTCATAATAACTAAAATTCTCATTTTATCAGTTTCGTAATTTTCAGCCATACGTTCCCAAATAAAAAATGCATGGTATATTACACTACCTTTCTTTTTCTTTTCAGTATATGTAGAACATGCTCCTTCGTATTGAATCAGCTGAGAGATTGGAACCCTTTATGAAATTGGTTACAGTATATTGCTGCACAAGTAAGGAAAATTGACAATTGAAAATTTAGTCATCACTTTTATCATATAGCTTTGTTGTTAAATAACTATAAGCATCTTTTTCTAGCAAGTTTCCAAATATGAAACAGATGTTTCGTGCTCGGAGGTATCTTTTATTTCAATATTACCGATATATCGTGTCGACATTAAAAACGGTAATAAAAAATGTTCATTGGCAATGTATCGTCCATATATCTAAATGTTAAAATGAAGGCTATCGCATGTGTTTTTTCATTATTACATTGCCAGTGTCTAAATTAAAATAGACACGATTCATTTAGGTAACGTACTGTGCCATGTTAACATGAACATTGTTTTGTCCTCTTATAATACAAGGATATTCATTCAGTGCATCTATAAGAGAAAAATGCACTATAACGAATACGTGTTGAAAATTTTATGTCATTTTAATTTTGTGCACTTCAGGAATAGCGGTGAATACGTGCCTCTCGAATGTGGTCGTATGAAATTCCATATTTCGAATAGCTTCAGATTTCAATTCTAGCTATAGGTAATAAGCTTACTTAGATGTATCACTTGCTTTGATGAAGTACAACTGAGAGAGTAATATTGATATTATTTCTTCTCAAGAATTTTTTTTTGCTCTAAAGTTGCATTGTTTAGACATATTTTTAAATCCTACTTGTTTTACACGAATAGCTATGGCAAAAGACTTCTTCCTTCCATCGAATAAACTGTTTCTTTTTATCTCTTAATGATATATAAACACATACATGAGAAAGAATCAGTTGCAGAGATAAAACTCAACGTTGTTTTGTAGTAATTGAATGCTTGCATTGACATTATTGACCTGCCACATTTTAACACAATGTACATACGTCTTATCTCATAACAAATGTCCTTGAAGCATGTATCATGTTCCATGCAGTTTATCATATTTAAGCGACAGCTTACCAATACAAGGAGTAACTGCGCAATTGTAAGGTATGGAAACTTTGTACTTACATCTGAAAAAATTACACATATTTTGCAAACTTGGTTACAGTATTTCATAAAAATAAATTCAGTTTCGAGATTTTTTTCGTAAACATAATTATGTAATGAAAACCATCGATATCAACAGGGCATTTGATAGGGCACATACATTGTTTTCATTTAATTGTTCAACCATTAATTTTGCAACAATTGTAGAATTATCACTTTTATTTTTTAAGAAATTACTTTTTGAAACAAACAACATTTAGGTAATTAAAAATACAATGTATATGACAGAAAAGCACGACAATCCTTTTGTTAGTGAATTGAAGTGCTGGCCATCTTTTATGTATGTACATTATGTTGGAATTTTTTCTACCTGAGAGTTGTATGTTCCTTATTGATTGAATTAGCTGAAAAGTTATTAAAAATGTTTTTCAGTTAGCATAATCAATTACATTCAATGCCCGGTGTTTGCTGAAAAAAAAAATATGCTTGATTTCTACAAGAACTTCATTTTGCGTACAAAAAATTGGATCATAAGCGTATTTTCACGATAGAATCCTTACACTTCTGTTTATTTAATTGTTTTCAAAATTTAAATTATTTCAAATAATTTTGGTTATTGTCTCTTGTGTTGATTTGAAAATATTTAACATTTGACGCAATAGAATTTTCTGAATGAATTTTTTACATTATATAATGCTTGGAATTTAAAACAAATCGATAAGCTAGTTTTTATTGAAAATGTTTGAACTACAAATAATTTGAAAAGAAATCACCTGTTTTATTTCTACATAAATCTTTTCACTACGTAAAGTAACTTCATTTTTGGACGAATGTTATATTTCAGGAGGAAAGTGCTTAGTATCTGATCTTTGCATCGGGAATTAACGCAGACAGTGGAAACCATTCAGATCGAGGACCGCCAATAAAAATAGATATGTCTGAAGAAAAAGAGAAAAATTTAGAAGAAAAACAAATAGAAACATCAAGTATCGAAAATGGTGAAAATAATGATCAAAAGTCAACTTTAAGAAAGACTGAAATTGATGGAGACACCACCACAGAAGAAGATGAAGAGAATGAAGAGGGGTATTGTTACTTTTATACAACATGCTGCATATTGTTATCAATTAAATGTTTGAGAATAAAAATTCTCGTTATTTTTTTAAGGATCAGTTTATATCCAGAAACATTATTTTCCGTATCTATACTAATAATTCTATTATATTCGAACAGGTTTGTGATCATTTATTCAAGGACAAAAAGTGATGAAGACCTGCATAAAATGTCCAGGTATGGAAACAAAACGTATACTGAATATAATTAACGAATCACTCTCTAGTTTGTTTGGCATGCCAAGGAAATGATTCAAAAGGAAAAGCTGAGCATTCTCTCCTAAAAAACTCCACCAATAAATTAAGTTCATAGCTTCATCTTAATTGAATGGAATTTAATTTCATATTTTCCATAGAAAAGTGTTAAATTCTAACATCATAGAATCCAAATTGAAGTAAAGAACTGCTAAAAAATGATGCAAACTTTTAGAAAGAAAGGTCTCGACAATGCAAATATCTGCTAAAATCAAAATTGAACCTCAAGTAAATTTGTGACTTTCACTTTTAATATTGGGTGCACTAAGAAGAAACAGCCATGGCATATGTTTAAAGTTTTAAAAAATGAAACTAGCTTTGGGACACTAAGAGAGTATTTTCATGTACCACATGACTCTTTAAAATACTTCCTTATAACCTTTTATAGCAGTATCGAATGTTTCCTCAATAATATCGATTATTTGATTGATTGACTGATCAACTGTGTGCTGTTTAACACCCCAAGTATCACATTAATGATAGGCATTCTGTACCACTAATGCTAAATCGTTACTTAAGGAAAAAAATGTATCATTCGGCAGTTTAGGTAAACTATTAATGCGATAATTTATGATATTAAGCAGCAAAACGCTTAATGATAATTCAGCCATTAAGTGGCGTTTATCATTAGCGGTTGGTACATGCACAACACGAGAAAGTTTCAAAAGTAACGAGGATTTTACCATAAGGCAATTTGACTCAAAGGGAAACAAAATTTATACAAGAGACATCAAGAATTTTGACTGCCCTGAATCAATAGTTTACATTCTAAATAACTTCAAAGCGTCTCTCATCTAAATAATACTTCTTTTTCTTTCTTTTATCAGCTGCATTGAAGAGGAAGACAAACTGTCCCCTCATTATCCGCTGCTTAAGATATATCGGTCTCTAATCTGTTTCGTACAGCAAGATGCATTTGACAAAGAGATGCGACAGGAATTAAAAGCAGCTGTCCCTGGTTACTTAAATAAATTGGAAAGAAGAATGGAAGACCTCAAAAGGCTTGATTGTGGAATAACAATAACGGGTGAGAATAAAAGTATATATTTAAATTTGCAAATGTTTTCCTTTATATAAAACTACTGAAAGCAATCGTTTATATAACTGTATAAATACAAGGACGAGGTCAAGAGGTCATAGATATGCGTATGGATAAAGATTCGACGTAATTTCTCAGTGACGTCATAAAGGGTCGACACGCGTTCAGTGGATTACATACATGCCGTGGGGTTTGAAAAATAATGCATTTCAAACGTTTAAAGTAACAAACAGGCAAATTTAAAGTTTGAATAAGTCACAAATGTAAATATAAGTAATAAGGTATCACTTTTTGAGTTTTATTGGGATGTAAAACGGGTTGGAACGTGATCAAATCTTCAATAAAGCCCCTCGGGTTTTATGGGATTTGATCACGTGACCAACTCGTTTTACATCCCAATAAAACTCAAAAAATGATACCTTATTTCTCAAATAATTACTACGTTTTCGACACTGACAGGAGAACAGCATTTCTGTAAATACATTCTTGAAATACATACTTGTAAAAGATTTTGCTTGTAAAGTTTACAATTTTGTTTTTACAGATTTGCCGCTTTTAAATTTCACAAATGCACTTTTTTTCATTTTTTTCATGGAACAGATTCGATGATTCTTTTAGGTGACACAAGCAGTGGAAAAACAAGCCTCATCAATAAAATAACAGAAGGTGTGTGAACCAAGACAGCGTGCTGCAACTTCAACTATTTGCAGATATCACAATTCTGATGAAATGGCTTTGCAGATTGTATATAAATCTGGAATGGTGTCACCCAGAGAAAGTTTTGTAAAAACAAATGATCTCAGATCAAAACTTGGGATTGTTTCTGATGTAAAAAAGGGACCAGCAAGAGATATAAAATATGTTGATGTGTTTTTTCCTATTCCAATCTTGCAGGTTTGTATGCTACCAGAAATTAAAAAATAAACGATTGCAAACCAGTTTTAAATTACCAATTGGGTCTGTATTTCTTTCAATGTATGTTTTAAGCTTTTAACGTTTTATGCTAGTCAATGTGACAATTTGTAATAGGTTCACATTTAAGGGAAATACTCAAAGAATATTTATAGCATATTTATGCATAGTGATCAGACTCGTAATTATAGAATTTGTGGATACCATATCAAAGACAACTTTCTTGATTCATTAAGCATATTTCATCCTGAGTCTTCTTTTAAAGGACAATCTGATGTTTGTGGATACGCCAGGAATTGGGGAAACAGAAGAACTTACATCTAAGTTATTTGATTACCTTTCGGAATCAATCTCATTCATATTTTTGATTGATGTTTCCCATCATGGTGGTGTCGCAAAAGATAGGGTAATTCAAATATCAGTTTGTAACGCAACTTGATAAATTTTTCTCCGCAAATGAAATACTTCAGATAACAATAGTCCATAACAATTATATATTGAAAGTAAACATAATTTGATAGTCTGAGTTATCATTTGACTATAATTATGGATTTTAAAGAAAAATGACATTTTTAAGAAAATCACTCATGATGCAAGAGCTTCTATATACAATTATAAAGAAAAAGAGGGTTTTTTTTGAAAATGTCCAAGTTTTTTAACTCACCTGAAATGAAAGCTCAAGTGAGCTTTTCTGATCACATTTTGCTCGGCGTCCGTCTATCTGTCTGTAAACTTTTCACATTTTCGCCTTCTTTTCCAACTGGGCCAATTTCAATTTAACTTGCCACAAAGAATCTTTTAAAAATGGTAAAAATTTGATGGCACGTTTAAAAAATCTTCTCAGAACCACTATGCCGAGAAAGATGAAACTTAAGGGTAATTATCCCAAGATAGTGTAGATTCCATTTTGTTCAAATCATGACCCCTAGGAGTAGGGCAATGCCAAAATGGCCAATCAAGATTTTACATAGAATATCTATGAAAATGCTTTAAAAAAATTTCTTCTCAAGGATAGCATAGCCATATTTGATCATATTTATATGAAGCATCTAAAGGTAGTATACATGTACGTTTGTTTAAATCATGGCCTGTGGGGGTAGTACACGACCACGGCCGATCATATACTTTTTCTTATTTCGTCATTTTAATAAATGACATATTTCATCTCAACAATGGTGTTGATTTTATTTGATTATATCTCAGCAAAAACAGAGCTGCGGTGAGATTGTGCAGCATGAGGAAACATAAAACAACAATTATGTAAATAATTTCATTTATGTATTGAATGCCGTTATTTTCTTTTGTTTAAATGTATTTTATTGTTCAAACTTAATGTTTTGATTTTTCTCCATTTGCTAGAATTCTCTCAGGCCTTTCAAGTGTCAGGTTCCATGTTATGTAATTTTCCCCAGTACTTCATTTTCGGCTGCTTGTTACGCAACTCCAAAATTTTCCATGGTCAAACCTGACCCCTCCGTAGACAATCAGTCAATCAGAGATGTCCATCTTAATCACGTGTTTTGCTGCTGTCTGTAACAGACCAGTCAGCGCTGGGTCATTCTCTCTTTGTTGGCCTCACCAATAACAGCAAAAAAATTGGCACACCCACCACCACCCCAGCTACATGTATTCCTACCTTGCACTTATATGTTTTAAATTTATTATAGAGTACATTTGACATGTTGGCATATTTATTAGGTCACCTGAATCACTCAGGTGACCTATTGCCATCCGTGTTTGTCCGTCGGCGTCCGTCGTCCGTCGTTCGTCGTCCGTCGTGTGTTAACATTTTCAGCTTCATCTCTGAAACCGCTTAACCAATTTCAACCAAATTTTGTATACAACATTTGTGGGTAAAGGGGAACAAAAATTGTGAATGTCATGGTCCCTGCCCCCCTGGGGCCTGAGGGGTGGAGCCAAAAGCACTAGAATTAATGCAATCTTTAAAAATCTTCTTCTTTACTCCTGGATATCAAGCAGTCAAACTGTTATCATGATTATAATCAGCAATGAATTTTCTACCAAAATTGTGAAATTCATGGCCCAAGGGTCAGGGGTTCTAGTGCTAGGGCGGGGCTAAATAAGTAGGTAGTGAAAATGCATTATTTCTTTGAAAATTTTCTTCTCTGCTCCTGGGTATTAAATAAACCAACTAAGTACCTAGTTATGATAAGAAAGAGTGCCTCTACCAAAATTGTGAATTTTATGGCCCCAGGGTCAGGGGTTCTGGTGTTAGGGCGGGGCTCTATTAATTATATAGTGAAAATACATGATTTATTTGAAAATTTTCTTCTCTGCTCCTGGGTATTAAATAAACTAACTAAGTACATTGTTATGATGAGCAAGAGTGCCTCTACCAAAATTGTGAATTTTATGGCCCCAGGGTCAGGGTTCATTGTTTTAGGGTGGGGCTCTAATGATTATATAGTGAAATGCATGAATTCTTTGAACATCTTATCCTTTCCTCCTGGTTAATGTGCTAATGATCTTATTACATATTTAAGGCCAGGATTTATTTTATTTTCAGTTTTACGAACCCTCCGCTCAAGGTTTTGAATTTTCAGAAAAAAAAATTTAAAAAATTCTTTCCGATGTCAAATTTGAGTCGGGATCGAGATTTCAAATCTACGAAATCGCACTTCCGGTTTTACGATGAAACGACGGGTAAATAAAGCTAGATCTGAGAAGATAGCTTGGTTTAGTGTAAAATTCATTGATAAGAGTGTCATTCAAAACGTTTCACCCGTTCAAAGGACTAATAAAATGCTGACGACTTTGTTGCACAATGACATGCTGGTGAGATAATTATGTATTCGTTTCAAAAGTATCTGTCTGTTAATTATTTTCTTTCCCCAGGTTTTAAACTGCCCGTGGTAGCTATTGCATATTGCCTGCGACATTGTTTAGGTCTCTGTTATAGCTTATAATTACAGTCTAAGCATCATTCTTCAGAAAAGGCTTGCTTATGCATCAGATCTAATGAATAAAACTATGGGAGAAGTTAAGTCCATTTTAGGAAGAAATTTTCGATGGACCCAAATTTAGCAAAAGTTACCTCCTGTCGGTCGCCATATTGGAGGTCGACTCGGTGAGTTTTCCTCTTTGTCTTACCAAGTTTAAAAAAAAAATAGCAGAAATATTTGGTGGAAAATCTTTATTAAATAATTTTTTCTTAATAAGGGAGGCTTCCAAAAATTTATATATTTCAGAAAATAATGATTCCTACTTCAAAATCGCAAATATAAAAATTTAAAATTGAAATAAGAGCATTTGGACCTCCAGTATGGCAGCCAACGGGAGCTAACTTTTGCTTAATTTAGGTCATATGAAAACCATATATAACCTGAAGAAATAAAAAAAATCAACTATTAAAAGGCAATAATATACAAATATATACAGGCATGTAGTATCATTTGTATCAGCCAGAAAAATTATTTCACACTTAATTGAAAAAATGTTCACCCTACTCCCCAATACTCCCAGTCTGTTTTATGATAGGAATTATAATTTTAGGCATCAAGTAAATTTTAGAACAATGTCCACACATTCACCTAACACATATAAAAAAATGAAGATATATTTTAAAGAATTGATTTTTTAAAATATATTTTGATCAACATCACAAAATTTATATAACTGGCCCAAACTGGCAGATGATGAAATAAGCTATTAAATGTTCTACTTTCCTATTTGTAAGCATTATGTGTCCAGTGGTAAGGAGCCTATTAGGATAGCATAAAAAAGAATATACAATCTTAATAATTGATTTATCAAAAAAAAATTTATTTCCTTCTCCTTCGGGACTTTTTTATTCCCATGTTCATAACTAAACCTAAACATAAAAAAAATGCTGGCCTTATAGTTATAATGAAGAAAGGGGCCTCTTTCAAAATAGATAATTTCAGGGCCGCTGGGTCAGGGGTACCAGGGGGGTACTTTGACTAAAAATAAAAATAAATTAATGCTTTGAAATCTGCCCTTTGATAAGCAACGGTGCCTCTTTCAAAACTTGTGAATGAATTTCATGGCTTTTGGATTAAAACACGAACCAAATACAATCGCTGGAAAGTTGTTACATGATACTCAGGTGACCTAAAAGACCCGTGGGCCTCTTGTTTTTGTAGTGCCATCTTTTTGCTGAATACCTACTTATATTTTTTGCAAATATTGTTTATCTGTAAATTTAGGGGATCAGTATAATAATATGTATTTGTGCGATTACCTTTTGATCAGACGTAGGATTCTTCTCATTTTTTCTGTACCAAATTTTTTGCTGTTATTGGTAGCGTCAACAAAGCGAGAATGACCCAGCGCTGACTGGTCAGTTACAGACGGCATCAAAACACGTGATTAATATGGACATCTCTGATTGGCTGATTGTCTACGGAGGGGTCAGGTTTGACCATGGAAAATTTTGAAGTTGCGTAACAAGCAGCCGAAAATGAAGAACTGGGGAAAATTATATAACATGGAAACCTGACACTTGAAAGGCCGAGAGAATTCCAGCAAATTGAGAAAAATCAAAACATTCAGTTTGAAAAATAAAATAGAACTGTTACATCTAATTAATTACATTTAGACAAAAGAAAATTACAGCATTCAACACATAAATGAAATTATTTACATAATTGTTGTTAGAAGCATTTTCAGGAAGTGTAAAGTCAAGTTTCTTCAAGTCAGGACCCTCAAGGGTTGAGCGGGGCCACAACGGCCGATCAAAGTTTTTTTTATAGTTTTGTAGATTGATAATTTGGAAAACTTTTAAGAAATTTTCTCAAGAATATCAAGGCAATAATTTGTCAAATTTATATGAAGGCATTCTCAGGAAGTGTAGATTCAATTTGTTCAAATAATGGCCCCTGGGTGTAAGGCGGGGCCACAATGGCCAATCAAAGTTTTACTAAGGAATATATCTTTGAAAATCTTCTTTGAAAGAAAAGCAAAGCCATGAATGATCATATTTATAAATGGAAGCATTCTCAGGTAGTGTAGATTTAACTTTGTTCAAATCATTGCCCCCGGGGATAACGAGGGGCCACAATGGCCGATCAGAGTTTTACGTATGAACATATAGGAAAAATATTTCAAGGACGTCAAAGCCGTGCTTGGTCATATCTTAGTTGGGCAGAGGGCACGATGTAAGTTAAATTTTAAAGGCAATAAAGCCACAGGTAGGCAAAGAAATGTGCAAGCATCTGTTTTAGTGTAGGTTCAGGTTTGTTCGGATGATGCCCTCTCGTCTTTAAAGATTAGTGGGAACCACATTTGGGTATAAACTTTTCAAAGATAAACTTATTTATGCTTTTCCCCTTCTCACAGTGTTCAGATGAACGATGCTACATATCTGCCTCTTTTGTATTTCTATTCCAAATGTCATGCTTTAGAAACCTTTTTTACCGATACACAAAATTGTAATACATTCTATTTCCTTATTTATAACTTAAAGAGATATCTAACGTTTCAAATTTACCACAAGCTTATTTATTTCTTTATAAATTCCTTTCTTATTTACAGCTCCAAATTATTCTCTCTAAAGTGCTTGAGAAGTGCCACTTAATGCCATGTTTTGATCCAGAAGACGTGCTCTTTGTTACAAACAAATAGCGTGTCTTTAAAAAAAGTTCTGACGATGACGACGACGATGAGGAAGATGAAGCATTAGAGTGTTGGAATGATCTGGTAGAAAAATTACAAGTGGCCTGGCCGACTCTAAATATCCAACACATCTTTAAGCTTAACCTTGAACAGGTAATTTACATATGTGTGACGTAGATAGGAACAGATCATTCTTAAAATCCATTCTTCTGCTTTTAATCCCCAAAAGTAAGTTTTTGTTCAGATATTTAGAAAAACACTATCAGGATGATGAGAGAAAAATAGGCAAAAATGAAGTTTATCTCAAAATGAAATATAAATTAAACAGTGATAAATATCACAGATATAACAAAATACAAAATCGTTTAATCAACTGTTTTGATGGAGCAAATATTTTCTTTTAAAAAATAAAATCTGAAATGAAATTTTATATAAAAGACCGTACCACCGGTGGTAACAAAACCTGAGACAAAGATCACGAGATTAGGTAAAAAGAAAAGACTGTCCTTAAACAAAGCCACTGAAACTATTGTTATACTAGCCTATTTGTCATTAGGGAAGACCAGCTTAACATTAATTTGTAAAGTGGTCTTATGAACCGAATTTACTGTAAAATATCAAAATATGCAGGCAATAATGGAATGTTGAATATTAAATAAAATTGAAAAAAAAGTAAGAATCAATATGTTTTGCAAAAGTTACAGTTTATTATCAATAAAAGTCAGTAAAATAGTTAACTATATATCAAAAAGGTATATTAGTTTATTTTTTTTTTTTTACCTCTAATTTTGATAAATATTTTTGTTTAAAGTTTGTTTTTGTAATTGATATCGTGCATTTTTAAGCATAGGGATTTTTTACACGATTTCATGGATAACTCTTCAATATCAATATATCATAACTCGAGTTCACATGTTGCATCGGATGCAAAAAGTCAAGGATTTACTAATGAAACTGTTTGAAAAAATTGAAGAATTTCATCCTTGAAATGAGAATTTTATGTATTATGTTTCATTACCAGAATTAAATATTTTTAAAATAAAAAGTAAGAATCATTATGTTTTGCAAAGGTTACAGTTAATTATCAATAAAAGTCAGTAAAATAGTTAAATAAATATCAAAAAGGTATATTAGTTGTTTTACTTCTGATTTTGATAAATATTTTTGTTTAAAGTTTGTTTTTGTGTTTTGCTATCGTGCATTCTAAATGATTATTTTGGTAATAATGAAGTTCTTAAACGAAAATTAAAACATTTTATCTTGTAGCATTTCATTTTGTTCATATAGTAAATATAACATGTTTTATTACATTGATTTTTCAATTATTTTTTTTTTACATATATTGCATTGATAAAACAACCAAAATGAAGAATAAATATTTTACATGGAATATTACTAATGCGATAATATCTTTTTGTCATGACAAAAAAAAGTATATTTCTCTTGTTTCCTTAGGATTATTACTTAAAGGTTTTTTAAATACTAGTAGATATCTTTTAATAAGCTCTTAGATATCACGATTTTACTAAATTACAGATCAGTCCTAAAGATGAAACTGAAGACGAAAAAGCTGAATTCAACCGTTTTCGATCAACTCTTTCTGAATTAATTGAAAGAAATAAAAGTAAGCGGGTCCGTCGCCACGTGAGGTAAATGCATACATCACCATTTTGTTGGGATTCTGTTTCGTGAGCTTAATTGAGTAATGATATAAAATGATCTTAACCAATATTTGCATTCAGAGAACATCCCGTGCGAGGGAAATGTACGAGTAAAATGTCGACTTGAAATGTCAGACTTGAAAATTAATAGCAATACAATTCATTTTTTTTTTCATTTTTATTATATAGTAACATATAGATATAATTTATTGTTAATTGTTTTTTAAGCCTTTTGAAGAATTTTCTAGAGGATGTTGATAGAGTCATTTCATCAAGAGTTCGATTAGCAGATGAAACTGATGAGAATCACATTAAGGATTTAGAAAATAAGCGAGATGAGTTGAAAAGGTCCCTGGAGGAATGTAAAATGGTCATTATTGACTATATATATATTTTTGTAAAATTAGTATTACCGTTACTTTTTTCTTAAAAAGGTAATTTGTTTTTAGCAAAATAAAATTTTAATATATTACAGAGTATTTCAAAATTAGACCAAAAAATCGAAGAAACAGCTTCCAAAATGGCACAAAAACTGTACTCTTTTCTGAATTCTGATGAAGGAAAGACTCTTATCTTAAATCCACCAGGAGAGTCAACAATCAGCAGTTGTCTAATGATTGGTTTGAGTGGGGAAATTTCTACACGAATACAAACAGGAATAATGAAATGGATGAGAGACAAGGATATCAAGAAGCAATAAATGTAATTGAAGAAGAAATTTCTCGAGGATTTGAAGGAATTAACATGAATATCGTAAATGCTTATTTGTCTTTAACTGGGAAAGAAAGCCGAAATAATTTATGGACTGTTTTTAAGTATACTGTATCAGCACCAGTGTGGTTGCCCTTACTTGTAGGTGATGGACTGCTTGCTATTATAGGAACAATACTTGTTCTCCCTGTTGCTATTGGAATGGACATTTTCACGTCTGAGGAAAAGAAAATAGAAGCAATTAGAATTTGCTACAGCAAACAAATGGAAGCTTATTCAAAAGAAAAACTTGAGAAAATCATATTACCTCCTCTTAAACAACAGAATCCGTGTAGCATTTACAATACTGATTCCAAGACAAATCAAAATCACGCTTTTAACTTTTGCTTTTGTTTTGGATAGAAAGGCATATATCCTAAAACATAAGATGGTGTACAAGAGGATGAACGAAGAACTAGAGGAAATGAAAAGGAACGTGGCGGAAATTGATGATAAAAGTTAATTTCTTTTTTATTATAGAGTAACAGAGAGGTACATGTAGTATATCTTGCTCTGGTAGGTCATTTTCCCATTTGGAAACTATTTTATTCATTTATACTGTCATAAACATCCATTCAGATAATTGTGTGAACACATTTATGTAAACATGATTTTCGTTTGTATTTATTAGAATTAAATGGTTTTAATATATAAAAAATATTATATTTCTTATGAATTTTAAATCATATTTTTTTGTTTTGCTTTTGCAGATCTTGAATTATGTAAATATTATTTGTTAGAATGTGCCAAATCTTAACCCGAGCTTTTTTTTTTTTTTTTTGATTTGCAAATGAAATTCAACTTATGTAAGTGTTAATAAGATTCAAGAATTCTGATTATACATAAAATTGATTGCAAACAAGCATTTATTTTTTTCCTTTTGGGACTTTAAACAAGCTACATTTATTGTTATGTGTTTTTATGTTATCTTATGTACTCTGAGTGCTAATAAGATTTAAACAAGAGGCCCATGGGCCTTCTAGTTCACCTGAGCATCATGTAACAGACTTTGGTTCATGTTTTAAACTAGACATCATGGCATTCGCAATTTTGAAAGAGGCACCATTGCTAATCATAACTATACACTTAGAATGTTTAGTTTGGTAACCTAATACCCATAGACAGAGTAGGGGGACAAAAAATGCATTTCGACTAATAAGTAATATTCAGCAATAATCAGTATAGTGCCATTACCACACATGAGCCCCTGACCCCTGGACCACACATTTCACAATATTGGAAAAGGCCCCCTTGCTTATCAAAAATATTTGATTAATACAAAGGAGAAGATTTCAATAAATTAATTCATTTTCAGTATATAAGTAGAGGCCTCCTCTATGATACGCCTGACCAAGGGGCGTTGAAATTCACAATTCAGGAAAAATGGCCCTTGCTCATCATAGCTATATAGGTAGTTCATCTGCTTAATACCCAGGAGCAGAGAAGAAGATTTTCAAACACTTTCTGCATTTTCTCTATAGGTCATAAAATTCACAAAGGTATTCTTCCACATAATAACTATGTACTTAAGTGGTTTATTTAATACCCAGGAACAGTGAAGAAGATTTTTAAAGAAATGATTGATTGATTATATACTGTTTAACGTCCCTCTCCAGCATATTTCACTGATATGGAGACGTCACCATTGCCGGTGAAGGGCTGCAAATTTAGGCCTATGCTCGGCACTTACGGCCTTTGAGCAGGGAGGGATCTTTATCGTGCCACACCTGCTGTGACACGGGGCCTCGGTTTATACGGTCTCATCCGAAGGACCGCCCCATTTAGTCGCCTTTTACGACAAGTAAGGGGTACTGAGGACCTATTCTAACCCGGATCCCCACGGGTATTTTTAAAGAAATAATTTATTTTCACTATATAATCAATAGAGCCTCACCCTAAGACCATAATCCCTGACCCTGGGGCCATAAAAATTCACAATTTCTGACGAGGCATTCTTGCTCATCATAATCTCTTACAAGTTTGGTTGATTGATGTCGCTAATTTTCACAGTTTATTCAAGTTTTGTTTATAACTAAGAATAGTTTTTGCTAGGGCTTTTATATTTCACGTGCATGTCTAGGTGCATTTATTGCAACATGTTCTTCCTCTGAGTACCATTGATGTTGAACCGTTGACTTTGCGATTATCTAGCTTGATTTGAATTGTAAGCTAGTTTATCGCCCGTACAGATGATTTCAAAGGTTTGGAGTAAATAAAATATGAAACACAGGTTGTGACTGACCAGAATATGCGAGTTTACATCTGGAGAAGACCCAACGAGGTATGGCGACCCGAGTGTCTTGGCGTCCGTGGAAACGGAAAGTACTCGGCGATGTTCTGGGGATGTATTACTCACGAAGGAATCGGAACATTTACAGAAGTAGATGGAAATATTAATTCCCAAAATTGCATTAACATTTTGGATACAAATTTATGACCAGTTTTTTTGCGCCATTTCCCGAATGGTGACTATTTATTTCAGAATGATAATGCACCGGTCCACTCCTCTAACGCCACAAAATCATGGAAAACTGAAAACGATATTAAATGTCTTATTTGGCCATCACAATATCCAGATATCAATGTAACTGAAAACGTGTTGAGAACCATAAAAATACATCTTTAGAGACAGGTACACAATATTCATAATCGTGAAGACTTCATCTTGAAAGTAAAGGAAATATGGCGGTCCTTGCCTCAGCACTTCATTCAGAGCCTGTACGCTTCAATTCCAAGGCGAATTCGACAAGTTTTTAAATCTAAGGGTCATGCAAATAAATACTAGAGATGAAAGGTTAAGTGCTTAATACGAGGGCCGTTCAAAAATTACGCGGACTGTGCTATTATTTACTCTTACAGACGTCATATAGTTATAAAATTTCACAGAAATATGTATCTTAAAGATTCCAATAAATTTTGGGCAAAATTTCTGTATTTTAAAAAAATTCTACTAAAATTATCGGTATGTTGATATCGTTCATAGAGAGGTACGGCGCACGACAAAAAAAGTGAAGCAAAAGCACGCGGATTCAAAAATTTAACTCATTGATTTTCTAAAATTCGCGATATTTTTCAACCATTTTCTCAAATGTACCTTTAAATTGTTCTATTATTATGTATTTAGATTTCGGACGTAATATTTGAAGTACTAACAGAAATATAGTGATTTTTCTCTGATGTGATTCTCGTGAAAATGACTGTGAAAATGACGTTTCCTGAATTGACGGCGCACCACACTTTTGTTAAGATATGTGTAATGCTCGAGATTTTGGCAACATAGATCCGAAATATGCATTATAAAACATGTAGTAAACTAGGCTACTCGTGACATTCGCCCACAAATAGCAAATTGAAATTTTAGACAATTACGAGGGGCATTTCAAAAGTTCTGGCAACTGTTTTATAAAAGATTAACCGTTTAACGGAAATCATTGAGTTTGATATCATTGGAAAGATCAGAAAAATATATACATATTGTGACGTCACTTTATAATTCTTATGACGTAATAACTCCGAAAATGACGTCAGAATATAGAATGTTTAGCATACAGACCATAAAAATGACGTAACAAAAGACACAATTTGATAAAATTAAAATTTTCAAGACAACTTTTGCTCATTACTCGGACGCAAGCTAACGGACGCAAATGCCAGTAGGTGGAACGTTTACACAGACTACAATCTATCATATGGTATTTTATTTCGGAGATCTTCTTGTTCTGAAATGGTTTTAGCGAGTGTCAAACTTAGCATGGTTTTATCGAATCTCGCTCAAACTTTTGCGTAAAAGAGACCTAAATGTGAGAAAAAGACAAGGTTGACAATCAAAGAAAAATAGGCGATCGTGTTACAAAATTTGATGGCATAAATTCGTCAGGTGTTTTAACCAGATTTGTGGTATCGATGAAGGCTTAAGAGTAGTTAAGTTTAGTGTGCCCCATATTTTGTCTTAAAATCCAAAATAGCGGCAGCGCAGTTGTAAACCAACCGTACCTCCACATATTCGCAAATTTCAATGTATGGAAAATAAATAAGACTTTACATGTCTGACTAACTTATAATCATTTTTTGGATTCAAAAGTCAAGAGCAGTAGTGAGTTTTGGGGCGCCGAAGTTGAATTTGTATGAAAAAATAGGCACAGAATTAAGTCGGGGACAAGATTTAGTACAGTTTATTCGTAAACGGTAAGAGTCCTGTTACTCAAAATATATTTGATGAAAACTGCATTAATATACTTTAGTTTAATACAGAACATGTTTTATTTCAAACAATGAAGAGCTATATAAAAGACCGAAAATCCAACCGTATCATGTAAATAAAAATCTTAAATGAATGTTTATGATAGCATAACCGGACATAAACCGTGCTCGTAAACAAACCACACAATGAATAATGGAATTGCTGATAAACAGTATCATAGTCCTAGTCTACTTCTTTGCAAATTAAAATTTTCTTTGAAATATTTTTTCAAATAAGCCTTTGGCAGCACTTTTACGATCGTCTCATGTGGATAAAAACGCAACTTTTCAGTACGCTAAACATTCTATATTCTGACGTCATTTCGGAGTTATTACGTCATAAAAACTATAAGGTGACGTCACAATATGTGTATATTTTTCTGATCTTTCCAATGATATCAAACTCAATAACTTTTTATTAAACAGTTGCCAGAATTTTTGAAATGCCCCTCGTAGACCTCTGTAAAAAGGCTATTCGGGAGGACGGGAAGAAGATTATAGACGAAAAGTTAACTTTATCCGGACTGTAAAGAACGTGATTGAGAGTCACCAATATCACACTATATGTCATAAGTAGTTTTTGGTTTTAAAACCAAAAAAAAGAATTTTTTTTTACTTGTTTAATAGATTTTAAGCTTGACAAGAAATGGTGTTTTGATGTTGAGTAGATAAGGTAACTCAAACTATACAGGTACTCAAGGGAAAATGTTGAGAAAATGAAAGCTCAATCACTTATTTTTATAATGCTTGTGACGTCGAAGATTTTGCTGCGCCGTGACTTAATGGTATGTCCTGAAAAATCACTCAAAATTAAAACCAATTTACAACATTTTGATATGAAATTTTGAAGACCATATAATTAAAGATTCTTTTATATTATTTGTGAAATTTTGCCCGATTATGTCGTCAAATATTTCGTCTGTGCAACCAGTCCGCGTAATTTTTGAACGGCCCTCGTATTTATAGATTTTTTAAAATTTTTGAATTTTGCGTTCATGTTGTTCACGTTACGTTACGTCAGCCATTTTATGACAGACTTATGGCCAGGTACGTATACTGTAGCTGTCTAATTTTGTTGCTTTTTATCTGTCTTTAAACTTTTTTTTTAAACCAACTCTCCTCTGGCAGTTTTTGTTCAATTTTATTATAACTTGCTACTAAAGTAGATTGCACTTAGATACATAATTCTCTGTTCATGTATCAGGATTTGATTTCGATGAAGTTCTATGTTGTTTTACATCCTTCTCGAGAATGTTTCACTCAGATGGAGTTTGATGTCGATGAACAGTGTTCAACGATGGTGGCATGGTTACTTAAAACAGAAACTTCTGTGAAATTTGTTCAAAATTGTTTTCCTTCTACAGTTTTAGTCCCATCTAATTTTAACACATAAATACAAAACAAAGATACATCATTCTGTGGATCTGTTTTTTGATTTCATAACAGCTATATCTGTGAAATTCTTTTTTAAACTCTTTTTTCAACAGTTTTTGTCTAACTGCAATTAAAATTTATTCAGAATGCTACTTAACGAAGAATCATTATTTTATTTATTGCTTTTGCCACAGTTTCAAGTCCAAGTTCTACCTTTGTTTATGAAACAAAAACCATAAAATCCACAGTTTCATAAAAATTATCTGGTTCAGAATAGGATCAAAATCGATGCTCAATTTTAAAAAAGGCAATATTGAGAAGGGTCATTTGACATGAAATGCATCTGTGAAATATAGAAGACCTCATACCAAATAAATAAATAAATACACTTGTGAAGACTGAGAGCCCATCACCATTTGTTAAAAGTCTATGACCAGAGTTAAAGTTTCATAATTTTTTGCACTAGATGGTCTAGATCCAAAGTAAAATACCTAGTATCAAAAGAAAGGTCTTCTCAAAAGGAATGCACATGTGAAATATGAAGGTCCTAGCCCAAACTGATTTAAATGATAGTGTATGGTGAACGTTTTTCCGGATAAATTAGACAGACAGACGGACAGACATGGCAAAAACTTTGTACTTCTGAATCGTCGATTATGAGGGCATAAACATATTCTATTCCATACCACATCTTGTATTTGCCCTGAAACAATATAAGCCATCAGGCCTTCAGTGTAGTGTCTCTAACTGATACAGGATGTGATATTGATTTTCTATGATTGTTTGTTGTTTTAGGTCCTATTCTTGATATTTTTTACTCGCATAGAGTTTGATCATGTACCTGTGAGGACTTCAAATTTAGACCTTTACTCCTCACTCGGGGTCATTGTGCCATATGGGAACTTTATCGTTTTAACACCTACACTGACAGGGTGCCTCAGATTTTAAGGTCTCTTCCGACTGACCCTCAACTTTTACTTCAAAGTGCAGAACACTTGACGAAGGAACATATGTAACCTATTATTTCATGTTTTAATGACAGAGGTCAGAACCTATATCCATCCTATCAGGGAGCATGTGCTCAGCCTACTGAGTTAGGGTGTGATATAGAAAAGGGTAGTATGTTCCTATAAATATCATATTCACTTAAAGAAAAAGAAACAGACCTTTAATCACGAAGTCCAGAAAGCAACTTCCTTCAAGCAAAATGAAATGCAACTTTGATGACAGAAATTTTTATTGCAAAATTGTGAATAAGTATTTCATATTTGCGATGAAAAAAACTATTTATAAGCTTTGATTATAGCAAAATAACGCGAATGAGTTAAAGCTAAATATGGGGATTTCTATGTAAATGAGCTATAAAGATTCAGAGATTGCATATTTTATCTACAAAGAAAGTTCAAATTCATTTCCTTATTCATACTTAATGCCCACATCACATTATAGCTAGTATACACATTTAATTGATGCTTTATTTTTCTTCAATTAATCATAAAGGTTTAAATTTAATACAATTTTATTACTAATATACATCTTAACAGCAAACAAAAATTTTCAAAAATGCAGCTCATACTGGTATAACAATTTGATATTGCAGTTTGAAATTAGTCGATAATGTTAAAATTATAATCAGTGGACATAAACATTAGCTGTTTAATAGTAACAATATTACAATGTATTCCTATTATAAAGTACTAAATACGGCAACGGATAAGTCAGTTGATTACAAATGATTAAAGACATGTTAAATTCTTCCATTCTTCCAAGAATGTCTACTTATTCAATGATATTAAAAATTTTTTTCTAGAATTTCTAGTATTCTCTTTTCTGTAGCAGTTTTAATGCTGTGGAGTTGATCTTCTCTCAGAGATTGTTGGTAAGAGTATAGAGCATCCTGAAAGTGTCCTGTCATCTGTTGACACATGCCCAATATATGCCACGCTATGTTACTAACATCTGTCGATATTCGATACCCCTCATCAAGGAGAAGATTGATCTTTAAAATATAAAGATTTTTTTGTGCTTTCATTGGATCGGTATGATTATAGCATAAGATCTCTAGCATGTTTAAAAGTATAAATGGTGGGACCATTAATGAAGGGATATCGTTCCTTAGACTGGACTGGTGTTCTGGTATCAATTCACTTATATAAGGCATTTTATTGTGAAGCTTAATATTCCATGCCACAGCATGTCTCATCTTTGTAGACCAGGACTGAGAGCCTAGAGCCATACTATACATCTCTGGAACTTCATCAAAGTTTTGTATCACATATGGCCGTGCTAACTTAATCCTAATTAAATTTATAATAAATAATGCTTTCATATATCTATATGTCTTGTAATAGTATATGGCAATAAACAGCATGTCGGTAATACACCCAAACGACGCTGCAAATTTCAGGATTTGACAGAACAGTTTGTCAGCTCTGTACTTTCGTTTGTTTTTTTGTGTAAGAGAATCCATATGTAATATAAACGCAAGTTTCTGAAGGATAGAGCATGTATGCCTCTGAACCACAATGACTTGATACTTTGAAAGGGGTAATCCTATCGACTGTTCTATGGTGTATAAATACTTTAAACACATTTGTGCGTTTAATGCGGGTAGTGTATCATTGTAGAAAATTTCTTCAAATAGCTTGACATCAAAATCAGCCTCAGAAATCAGACTATCCTCATCAGTGCAGATGGAGATGTGGTTCTGAAGTATATCTTGGCATCCTTCACAAGACTTAATGAAGAGACATTCTAAAACACCCTGTTCATACAACTTATAGAGTCGAATAAATAATACATGTTGTTCTTTACCATGAATACTTTTCAGGAACATGTTGTTATTTGGAATGAAAAAGTTAGGACATACCCCCTCATACACCCATTTAAGGATTTGTTTAAAGCAGACCCAAAAACACTCCAAGAGATTTTGTGGAGTCCATTCAGGGATCGCATTTTGTTGAAGTACCCAGAAAATGGCTGTCTTCATGTGATATGAACGCAGTAATTTATCATCATCACTTTGTCCATCGTTAATTATCTTTTTTAAAAAAAATTTCAGCAAGCC
This sequence comes from Saccostrea cuccullata, assembly GCF_032062105.1. Taxonomy (NCBI): domain Eukaryota; kingdom Metazoa; phylum Mollusca; class Bivalvia; order Ostreida; family Ostreidae; genus Saccostrea; species Saccostrea cuccullata. Next base: position 37,659 of record NW_026933063.1, read on the forward strand.
ATATGTGATGAACTGGCAATGGTTCATTGAATACACAAGTTTTCTTTCGGCCAAAGAGAAAGAAATTCTCCATTCATTGTGTTCGTGCCTTCCCAATTCGTGTCCAATTGCTACAAAATGGCATCCACTTTTTAAAACATCATCAACAATATGAGGCTTGGGCCATGAGTGGCTTCTTTCTGTCCATGAGGAAGCAGATGGTGGCCAAAAGTCAGAGAAAAAACCATAGGCATAATCTATGTCTAGTATTCCATGACTTTTACTGATACATGGTCCATGCATGCGTGGGTTGGAATTAAGATATGTAGGAGAACATTTGCTCTGTATGTATTTAGAGCTCGATATGTAATGTTTATTATCCATTTTAACACAAGCTTTCTGGACTTCCTGGTTCAAGCTTGGTGACAGTAAATATAATAAAGTGTATCCTGGAGGACTATCAGAACTGTCAGAGAGAATCAGTGTTTTTCTCTGTATTTTGTAACTGAAAGATTGAGATAAGTCCCATATCACACGGTGATTATCTGGCCAGAACATTGAGTCAACATCTGATCCTTGTAGTCTGAATCCCTCTCTGTTACTCCCGCTCCCCATGAAAACATCACCATTTCCAAGTGCTTGATTCTGCAGAACTTCTGATATATCCATTAAGTCTCTTTTGGCATCAATTACCTTTGAGGTCCCAATATCCTGACAGAGACTACGATACTGATACTCTGACATGAGCTGCATGTCTGTCTTACTATAAATGAATATAAGGGAAAATATATTTTATTGCATGCCACTTGAGTTAATTCATAATTAACATCGTCAATAAGTTTGTTTTTTCCACAATTTTCAGCTTGGGCTGACAGCATGTCAATAATTTTTCAAAATGGTATTTGGAGAAAAAGATTTGTTTGTGCCTAGCTATTTTTTTTTATTAGAGAAATTGCCAAGAAAATTTACTGATACAGATAGTAAAAAGATTTTTTAAAAAAGAAAAGATACTGATCTCATTAAAACTTACGCTCGGGAAGGTGAAGTAGAATCCATTGTACAGGAAAAATACAAGTGTTGAAAGTTTTAAGTGTTATAGCTAACTACACGGATAATCCCTCTGCATGTCATTTTGCACATACAACGTGTGTCATTTAAAACTACTTTAACAATAGAAAAAGAAATCCTACCTCACTGAACAAAACAATATTTCGTGAGGATTATTTTTTCTGATCTACAACAAGCTGTCCTATTTTATTTCAAACTTCATTATGTTCTGAAAATTAAATTTTATTTTACAAAAATTGGGAAACCCAGAATTATACTGAGTAATTCTTAGATTACAACCACATCATCCTTTGAATAAACAGAGTGAATGTGATATTTACAGTAAAAATACAGAGAAAGAGCTTGTGTGTACACTCAACACGACATAAGTCATCTACATCTCCTGTGTCACTCTGGTATCGTGTTGCATTTTTGGTCCGTTTTGTGTAATTCATAAACTTTTTAACGATGTCAGGGTCTTTTGTTCAACTGCCGAATTATATTCAATCAGTATCAATTTCTTAGGAATATTAAGCAGGAAAATTGTTTCAATGAATCTAAGGAGTGTTTAACCTTATATCAAAAATGTCAAAGTTATGAAACAGTTATGAAACAGAGGCTGATGGTTCAGCTCCAACGGGATAAGGTTGATTTAAGCTGGTCATATATTAGAAATATATATATATTAGGAAATCAAGGTAGATAAAATAATTAGGAAAACATGAAAAACATGAACAATTTGTCATAGTTCTAGCACACGAAGCTTTGTTTGTCCCATTACTTTGCATGTGTTTCAAATGAACTTGGTTTAATTCAACCTTTAAAAATCCAATTATACACACAATTCACTTTCTAAGAATATTTAACAAAATCAAGTTTTAGTGTTTGATTCTTATGATATTCCATTGACCCAAAGGATAATGGATTCTTAAATGTTGACGTCGATCTTCCCTACCTATACTAGATTCCTAAACTTTATTTTAAAAAAGATTGCAAACGAATATGTAATGTTGATCCGGTTAATGCTCTACCTAGCCTCTGTATTTGATCTCAAAGGTAAAGCTAACGAACAGGGTCGAAATTAACATGTATTTAAAAAAATAAAAATATGTTTATAGGACATAAAACAGGGAACCCGGGAAATGATACAGGGTTGGGATCAGGTGACTAGAAACACCCCCTTTAAAGGAAAAGCTTCAGACGGACTGTGCCACGGACTATTGTAAAGAAGTATAAATGAAATGTAGATACTCATAAAACCAAAAGAAATCGTAGAAAATTAAAAATCACATTTTTTTCGAAAGTCAGTAATATTAAAACGGTCACATTTAAGCCTATGGTTGGGCGACTAAATTTTTCTGGTACTCATATGTAACCCCATATTTAATATTAAAACTATGCTAGATTTCTTTCCAGACAACTTCTAGAATGGCCTAAAGATGATTGCACAGTCTTAGATTTAAATCAAAATTTATCAGTTGTCTTAAACTTTAACGATAGAAGTCACATGAATTCGAAATGTTATCAACCTTTTTTTCTCTTTTATGCTGTTAACTTTAATTCTCAAGAATAAATTTTAACCACATGCAAACAAGTTGTTGTCATCGTAATTCAAAATTCAGCTATGTTTGACAAAACAGTGGATCATATTTACATAAAGAAAGCAAAATTTAATTACATTGGGCAAGTGATATAAGATAACGTTTATTCCATTCAAAACATGTAATACAAGGAATGTGTGACTCATTGTTCAAGTGAGATGAGTGTTTATCAAATAAAGAGAATGTTAACATATTTCACATGTTCACTTTTCTTGAATCCTACAGGCATATTTTTTGTATATGGATCTAATGCGAATTCGACCTTTCAACAAAAATTAGAAACTTAAAAATGAACCTATTGACCACACATAGTTCAGGCACCAAAACTGGATTATATGGCAAACCTGTTAACTCTTACGATTTCGCCGTATTCATTTGTTTGGAATTTTGCAGTTAGTTTTTGGTATGATCTGTCTCAGTTTCACGCTTTTAGGTCGATGAAGAAGATAAAATGACGAAGACCTTGTTACATGTATTAAATCATGATTTGGTAATCGGAAAAGCAGTTGTTCTCCATTAATATAAGTAAAATCGATGGAAAATAAAATCTTATATAATTATAATTACTGGCAAATGCTAAATCTCTCGGACAAATCTAATCAAAAATACTGAAAGACAACGATATGGGTAAACATGTCTCTTATGGTGTTCTTATGTTTAAAAAGATAATGATGATAAATTATGTAATCTTTTATAGGGACAGTTGTTCGCTTAAATATGAATAGCTCTTATATGTAGCCCTCTACCAAATTGTATAATTCATACACACATCTCCATCGTGTCCATTGTTCAGGCTTCAGGGTATCGTTAAGCTGCTAATATATACGATTTGTTTTTCGAAACACCATCAGGAAAATATGTACATAATATGTAGATTTCTAAATACTATTGCTCCCTACCAAAGTTTCTGTTTTTAACTATGCTACAATGATGAGTTACTTTAGAAAATACTGTAAAAATTATCTTAAAATCTATGTTTTGTGAGAAACTTGATCAGGCATTTTCTGTCACCTACTGCGACACGGGACCTTGGTTTATACGGCCTCATCCGAAGGACCGTTCTCCATGTCCCACAGTGGGATTCGAACCCGCGACGAAAGGATCAACTCTTTACCTCGCGACTCTAGAGCAGACGTTCTAACCATTGCGCCACGCTGGCTACACTGATCTTTGTAGACAAGCATTATCCCACCCCTTCACTCTTTGTATACATATCTGCTCTACCACTCAAGGGCATACTTAACGAATGCTTTCCTATAATTTGTCTGTTTCAAAATAAACAGAAATAAGAAACATGCTGTAAAAAGAAGAGCCCCACGACCACAACCACCAATCATTTTAGCCACAGTTTAATACAAAACCAAAAACACTCCAACATGTTTTATGTACTTAAGTCATGTACATATTTTTGTAAAATTGCCCGGAATATTGCTGTTTTTATGAATAGGAACACAACACTTCTTTGTATCATGACCCAATCTTTGTTAATAATGCTATTTTTTTTAAATATATACGAGGGGCATTTCAAAAGTCCGAAGAACTGTTTAATAAAAAAATAACCGTGTTACGGAAAGAACTACGAACTTTAATTCTTGATTCCCGCCTACATTTTGCACCCATTAAATTCAATATTAATGGCAATTTGGCCATTAAATCTTTGCTTTACACAACGTACAGTTCTATGGTAATTGATTAATAATTTTAATTCCAGCGCTAGATTGTAAATTGTCATTATTTCCAGCTCTTGAAGATTGGGGGATAGACGATAATTTCTAGTGAAATCGAATTTTCAAGAATCACCATATTTTGAAATAGTCTTCAATATGATAAAATGTATCTCATATCCTTTCTTATGTTTTACGCAAATAAATAAAACTTATATAAATTAATAAAATACAATTATTAAGTTGTAAATAGCTTTAAAGTTGGTGAAAAATCAGCATTTTTTTCGTTTTCTATCTATAAACATATGTCCCCATCCCCCGTGAAACACAAAAAGCTTTGGCATAAATTCGTAAAATGACAGTCCATATTACCTGTGAAAAGGAATTTCTGTTTCATGTGGGGAAAGATGCTTTAAAAATATTTTCCGTTTTCCGTTGATTTCTATCGTAAAAAATCCACAAGTTTTACCAAATTATAGAGTTATCTCTCTTTGGTATCTACAATAAGTAATGTTTTATGAAAATTCATATAAATGTTTATAAATATTTTGAAAATCAATCAAATATGTTAAAACTTTTGAGAATTGACTTAGAGGTAGGCGGGAAAACAATACTATCGTTCGTAGTTTTTATTGAGTTTGATATCTTTGGAAAGATCAGAAAAATATACACATATTGTGACATCACTTTATAATTTTTATGGCGTAAGATCTCCGAAATGCGTCAGAATAAAGAATATTTTGCATGCTGAAAAGTCGCGTTTTTATCCACATGAGACAATTTTAAAAGCGCTACCAAAGGCTTATTTGAAAAAAAAAATATTTCAAAGAAAATTTTCATTTCCAAAGAAGTGGAGTAGGAATATGATACTTTTATCAACATTTAAGTATTTCATTGCTTGATTTGTTTACTAGCACGGTTTATGTCCAGTTATGCTATCATAGACATTCATTAAAGATTTTAAGTTGCATGATACGACTGAATTTTCGGTCCTTTATATATCTCTCCATTGTATGAAATAAAACATGTTCTGTATAAAACTGAAGTATATTAATGCAGTTTTCAACAAATACATTTTGAGTAACAGTACTCTGATTGTTTACCAATAAAAAGTACAAAAGACTTGTCGCTGACTTGTTTCTGTGCGTATTTTTTCTTATTAATTCAACTTCGGCGCCCCCCAAATCACTATTGCTTTTGATTTTTGACTCCAAAAAAGTTCATAAGTTACACAGACATGTAAAATCTTATTTAATTTCCATGAAATATATTTTGGGAATATTTGGAGGCACGGTGGGGTTACACCTGCACCCGCGCCATTTTGGATTTTACAAGAAAATATGGGGCACACTAAACTTAACTTCTCTTGAACCTTCATCAATCCTACAAATCTGGTTAAAACACCAGACGCATGGATGCCATTAAATTCTGTAACACGATCGTCTATTTTTCTTTGTTTGTCCATTTTGCCTTTTTCACACTGTTAGGTCTGTTTTACGCAATATTTTCAACGAGAATAGATAAAAACAGGCGATGTTTGATAATCGTTTAAACCATTTCAGAACAAGAAAATCTCATAAATAGAACACAATATCATAGACTGTAGTCAAAGAAATATTCTACCAACTGGCATTTGCGTCTGATAACTTGCGCCCAAGTAATGAGCAAAAGTTGTTTTTAAAATTTTGATTTTATCAAATTGTGTCTTTTGTTACGTCATTTTTATGCCCAGTATTGTAAGCACGGTGAAGTATGACGTCATTTTCAGAGACATTACGTCATAAAGATTATAAAGTGTCGTCACAATATATGTATATTTTTCTGATCTTTTCAATGATATCAAACTCAATAATTTCAGTGAAACGGTTATTTTTTTTATTAAACAGTTCTCAGGACTTTTGAAATGCTCCTCGTACATATAATATACATTGGAAATTTATATACTAAAAGAAGAATATATTGTTCATATCAACTGTGTTTATTATGCAAAAAGGAAATATTTTCTTTTCAACTCTAATTTCTTATTTTAGCATTTCATTCTGTAATCATATGCCTATGCTGTCAAATGGCAGCAAAACCACACTGTACACGTACAAACATTGATCAATATGCAGCTTCACTTTAAAGCAGAATGTTCGTTCTTAAAATACATTAATAATAAACTATTTCAAGTTAGATTCCTACACAATATCACAAAGAGTAAAAATAAACTGAATACCATGTCTATTTAATGAATTTTTTTTCAAAAGGTCGATAGCAACGTCATTCCTTGGACGGAGTTCATGGATTATCATTTCTGTAGCAGTCTGTATACCGTGGAGTTGATCTTCACTGAGAGATTGTAGGTAAGAGTATAAAGCATCCTGAAGGTTCCCTGTCATCTGTTGACAAATCCCTAATATCTACCATACTATGTTTTTAGCAATTGGAGGTACATGTATATGTTGTCCCTGATCATAGTGAACTAAGACCCGAAAATCATCTAAAGCTGTTTGTGTTCTAAGTAAGTCCACACCTCTGCAGCAAAAGATTTCTAACTTGTATAACATTACAAAGGTTGGTATAAATAAGCAAGGCACATCATTTTCTAGACTGGACTGATTTTTTGGTCTCAGTTCTGATGAAAAAAATTTTATTGTCAAGGTTGATATCCCATGCTACAGCTTTTCTCATTTTTGTAGTTCAGGACTGATCCCCTACAGCCTTTCTGTATTTCTCCTCATCTACATCAGATTTGTATATCACATATGGCTGTGTTAGCTTGACCTTTATCACATCTATCAAAGCCAATGCTTCCCTGTATCTATCTGTCTTGTAATGATACATGGCTAAAAACAACATATCAGAAATACAACCAAACTTAGCTGTAAATTTCAGGATACGACGACATATTCTGTCAACTCTGTACTTTATTATTTTTTTCGTGTGTATAATTATTCTCATATACCATAAAAGTCAGATTTTGGAGGACAGTACATACAAGTTTTCGTAGCATATGACCTGATACTGAGTCAGGGGGAAGCAATAGTCTGTTCTGTTATATGTAAAAACTGCATACAATCTTGAACGTTTGAAAGATGAAATTTGTCTTGATTTATTACTTCTCTAAATAACTTGATATCAAAATCAGCCTCAGAAAATACGAAATCTTCATCAGCACAAAGGGAAATACCGGGACCACGAATAATCTCTATACAGTCATTACAAGACGGAATGGAAAGAGTTTCATGCATGGATTGTATACCCATCTCATAAAGTTTATATAGTTTAGTAAACAAAATTTTTGGGCTTCACCATAAATATTACCGAGAAACATGTTGTTACTTGGAATAAAAAAGTTAGGACAGACGCCCTCATATACCCATTTGAGGATGATTTTAAAGCAGATCCAGGAACTGACAAGAAGAATATGTGGACACCAGAAGGGCATCGCATTTTGTTGAATCATCCAGAAAACTGCTGTCTTAATATGATAAGAACACAATAATTTATCATCATAGTCTAATCCATTGTTAATCATTCTTTTTAAAAATAATTTTAGCAAGCCGTATGTTAAGAACTGAAAATGGTTTATTGCATACACAAGTTTTTGCTCTGCCAAAGAGAAAGAAATTCTCCATTCATTAGGTTCGTGTTCATGCCTTTCTAGTTTATGTCCAATTGCCACAAAATTACATTTTATTTTTAATTATGTCATGAACAATATGAGGAGGAGGCCATGAATGACGTCTGTCTATCCAAGAGGAGGCAGATGGAGGTCAAAAATCCGATGCAAAACAATGGGCAAAATTACGTTCTGCCATTCCATGATATCAACTCACACAGGTCCATGGAGATATGAGCTCTGAGACTCTGTAGAGCACTTGATTTGTTTGTGTTTAAAACTAGATATATAATTTCTGTTGTTCAATTTCACACAAGCTTCCTGGATTTCAGAGTTTAATCTTGGTGAAAGTAGATATAGCTAGGTAAATCCTGGCGGGCTTTCTGAACCGTCACAGACTATCAGTTTTTTGCTGAGATTGTTATAATATTGAGACTCATGTACTTCCCAGATCACACGGTAATTATCTGGCCAGGATATAATATTTATATCTGTATCCACTATTCTGAATCCTTCTCCTCGACTTCCATTTGTTATTATAGGGTGAGTTCTTATTTGATTTGTCAGTCTCTCGGGGCTCTAATTTCCAATGACGTCCCAACCTCTTGACACAAATGGTGGAACACACATGCTGACATTTTCTCTATGTGCGCTATACTATTGCTGATAAGAGAGAAAAAAGATATGCTTACATTGTAAAAATGAACGCCACTTCGAATATATTGACAATAATAACAATAAGGATACAAAGCACTTGTCCCTCTCCCCTCTTGTAAACAGTTTTTACTTCAGAAATGATATTTTTCCTTTTCTCCACTGACGAAATCAGAAAAATCACAGTAGAATTAAACGTTTGAGATGTTTTGGGGGATATTATCGTATAAAAACCTCAATAACCATGACAATCAGAAAAAAGAGCCATTCTATACTACCGTGATATCATATCATACAATTTTTGTTCATGAGTTCATAGATGAGAAATTGGTATACCGTATTTCTCTTGTATCTGTAAGAAGTACTTTTCAGGGATTTTATGACTAAGGTAACGAAAAAACCTGCCTTTTATTAGGAAATAATTGCTAGCACGATATCTTTTAATGTCAAAATGAATAGTCGTTACTTCGCCTTTTTATGTGTCAATTCACACAGGAAATGATATGGACATATAACTTATTTCTGCCACAAATATACAAAGTCCTATTTGTATTAAATGTAAATTGATACAGATATTAAAATCATTTTTTTTATATATTATTTGATGTAATGTTAGCAAGAAAACTTGCATATGGAAATGTCAAGAAATCCATTTTCCCAAGTAAGAAATGAAAACTCTTAGTTGCTGTCTTTGCATTAAATACCTGAAGAGTTCCTTGTATATTATTTACGCATGCCCGTTGTGTCATTTTATTTATTTTATGAATTTATTATGCATGGAGAAAAAATTCTGCAACCACCATTGATCAAATAATACTTTAAGCAGCTTCATAACAAGCTGTTGTTATCGTAATTTAAAATTCAGTTATGTTTGAGAAAGAAGTGGATTATACTGACATAAATTTTAAAGCAATTGTATAATCATATTATGCAAATGGTATCAGATAATCTTTATTTCTTTCAAAACATGTCATAAAGAGCTTTGTGGAATGTTTGGAAGGGATCATCTTACCTTTCAAATAAAAACCTTGAGATGAGATATCCCAAAAAATTGCCTTAAATGACTTAACATGTTCACGAAATGTGATACAAATCATAAAGATCGTGTGACTCATTCTTCTAAAAGAGGGTGCATTAGTCATATATAGAAAATGATTGCACTTTAGAAAGACATATTATGTAGATTCACCACATAATATGTGCCTGCATCGATTAGTATACGGGGCTTTTCACCAAAAATTTTTAAAAGTTTGTGAAGCCAAACACGTAATAGTCCAGGTACAAGAACAGAGCCGTGATTTTCTTATGTTTCAAATATAAATAATTATACATTCGTGATGTCAATTTTTCACCGGTCAACTGATTATTAATACTCAGTCGGAACGATGGTTAAATGTTAGAAAATCTGTAGTCTGTTAGTCAGAAAGAAATTAAATGTAAATCTGAACAGTGTTTTCTTAAGAATCCATTTCGAAAAAAATATCTCTTTGTTGAACACCTCTATTTCAACTGATTCCTCCCGTTCAAATCATTTTCTTTCCGCGACTTCTAAGTTTACTTTTCATACCACCGATGTTTTCAAAACGCAGCCCCGTTATGGATGCAAACGAGTTTATATTTTGCTTTAATATTTCTACAAAATCTCGTTTAATTTTCAACCATTCATGTATCTCTGATCCCCATAAATCTCTCCTGGTCCCAATCTTTAGTACTGTACCCACTTTGTGTGACCAAGTATTACTGATCCGTATTCTGAAAAAATCTTCTACATCTTTCCCATCTTACTGATTACTGATTAAAGAAGATTATATCTTCTAAGTATGCATTAAGTAGAATAATAATTATCATAATTTATAAGTTAATTTGTAGTTTACTTGCTAATTTTAAGCCTACATTTATTCAGCATTTGTTGTCAACAAATCATTCATGTTTTGAAGAAATTTAAATATACTGTTTTGTGCCATCTGCTTATAACTTATAACAGATGATACATGGGATTTTTTATTAACTCATTACAACTTACAGACCTTTTAAAAACAGCATACACTTTATGGCGCGGTACAATGTTCAGCATAAATAAATATGACATATTATTTTAAGATTCATAATTTTTCTTATTTTATCAAATTGAACCAACTATAAAATAGAACGAAACTGGCATTAAATTGAAGATAACAACTGACTTTGAAAAGTGCGAGAAAAATGCGTGATTGCGGGAGAAAAGTAAATGTATGATTATACGTTAGAAGTAGCAAATAGTATATATGCATTAAAATGCATGACTGCGGGGAAAGTGGTTAATATAATTATTGTTTACATAAAAACACATTCTGGAAGTTCTAATTTTGTCCGTTTTGCCCATTATTTCCAATGACAAATTATTTGATACATACCTTTTGGATGAGTTGCTACCCTTTTTTTATCAACTTCAGGTCAGTCTCAGTCGAGATTCGTACTCAAGACAATCTGATCACGAGTGAGTGCTCTTACAACTGAGCTTCCGTGACAGTTATCTTTTATGAATACGTCGTATCTAAAAAGTGCCATTTTTATAAATACATTGAATACATGTGTCATTAATATCTTGCATAATGTGTCAGTTATGTAAGTCTATAGGTCATTAAGTCAGTCACAAAAACTTTAACATTGGTTATATTTTGAATGAAAGAAATATACGACTTTCATATAAAATGTGTGTATTACCTGTGCAGGGTTCTTCATCGTTTAAGGTCTTTCCAACCTCAATGATTCAAAGTACAAAAACTGCATTTATTTTCATTTAATTAACTTTAAATTTTCCAATTATTGCAAAAAATGTATAGGTCCCCATATTATTTAAGATGCGAAAAATAAATAAACAGAAGTGTATGTCAACAAAAAACCACACATTTTATGTAAACAGTATTATGAAAAATATGTAAAAACTGGTTAAAATACATAATTCTGATGCTGAAAGTTCCTAAATACTTCCTGCTTATAAGATACTTTTGAGTTGTGAATATCAGGGGAAATTATTTTATATTAGAAGTACAATAAAGCAAATGCCCGAAGGAAGAGACCTGGTAAGGAGTTATTGCCCTTGTCAACGTTTTTTTTTTAAATTGTATAATTGATTTAATAGACTAAAAATGCATTTTTTTAATATTTTTTGTTTAACATTATTTATTATTACACCTATTGTAAAGCATTAATCCAAAAGATATTGTTCTATTAGGAATTAATTTAAACTAATTACAGTTTTTGCAAAAACCTATGACATCACAGGAGTGTGGAGTTACCTTAAAATTTTTCTATGTTTCAAAGTTTTCGCTAAGCACCAAAATTTTGCAGTATTTTCGCCATCAGATTCGCAGCTGAATAACTATTCATTATACTAACAAAAGAATACATGCGTACTTTTTTTAGATTCGCTAATTCGTTACACAAATGGTAGGTCGTACATTTACATTAAACTAAAAACACATGTTCTGAAAAGCAGGGGAAATTCTGGTCGATACAGTCGAACTACTTTACATTTTTGAAAGTAAATTTGCCGTGATTATTTGTCAAATTTCTTGATCGAATTTTGCGAAGTACAAAAAAGAAAAGAAACTTTAGAATATGATAAATTCTTTTAATATTTCCTTGAACATGTTGAAAATTTTAAGCAATTTATTTACATCAATTAAATGACTTTGGTAAAATGTTATGTTAGACTTACAGTGGTAACAGAATTCTAGAGCCGTGGCTCTATAGAGAAGACATATTTATATTTTTAACAATCGTTACATGGAAGTCCGAAAACAAATTATTTATCTTTGTTCCTTCATTCGTAAAGTCCGGCAAGGGTACAGGAGATAATATACACTGTTTGTGAGTGGGATAGCTCTTTTATCAAACCCGCGACAGAGAACTATTCCCCGAGGGCTTGCCCGAGGGGAATAGTTTCTGTCAAGGGTTTGATAAAAGTGATCCCACTCACAAACAGTGGTTGAGCCTTTTATTATACTGATGTATAATATAATTTCTGAGGTTTGAATTTTTTGGAGTAAGATAATACTGCAAGAATAATCTGAAATCTTGATGACGTCACAATGTTACTGAAGTCATTATTACATCATCAGTAGATCTATCGTTGGAAATCAGAATTGGAGGCAAAAATTGCATGAAAATTTTCCGAGGGTGGATAGCAAAAACTATACCCCGGGGTATAGCTTTGCTATGCGTGAACTATAAAAGATAGCTATTTTACCTTCTGAACTTTATATCGGAAACATTTTAACAGAAGTATAATAATTGATTATATAAGTTGGAGCCCTAGTAATTAAGTGCTCTATGTTTTATATTTGAAGACGGTAGAATTATTTGATTAAAGTTTCAGTTAGAGAGAATATATATGTTTGAATTTTCTAATAATCACAGGTCTTACTGTGTAGGCAATTTTTTACTGTTTCGCAAGCATAAAATTTGAATCGTTACTGTGTCGGAGAAAATTTTACTGTGTCGGGAGCAACACAGATAAACAGCTAATGGAGAACTCTGTCCTGTGAAAAGATCTGTCTAAATGCACTGTGATTTTTGACCCGAGACCTTGACCTTGGAGTTTGACTTACTTTTTAAAATCCTAAACATTACTTTACATAAGCAAAAACTTTTGAATGAAAAGAGATTAGGATTTTATACTAAAGATGTGTATTACCCTTGACCTTTCTATAAACACTATGATTTTTACCCCCTGACATTGACCATGGAGTTTGACCTACTTTTCAAAAACCTCAACTTTGGACATAACTGTTGTATGAGAAGATTTAGGGCTTCGCCTTCCACATTTATATTGTCTCTGACAAGACATTTTTAAAACACTATAATTTTTTGCCATTACCTTTGACCTACTTTCAAAAGTGTTATTTTTATCCTTGATATGTATTTGACATGTGTATTACATGTATCTGTGACAAGATATTTCGAAGCATGCTATGATTTTTTACCCATTGACGTTGTCCTTCATGTTTGACCTAATTTCAAAAAAGTCAACTTTGGTAAAAACTTTTGAATGATATAGATCTATGATGGTGCTTTCATATTTGACACAATATGCCATAAACATTGACATCTCACCCACAAAGAAATAAAAGCGGGGTACAGCAATTCTTTAAAAATGCTTGTTAAACTACAAATTAATTTTAGAATTCGTTTGATACCCTCATAATTTTAATCAAGTTTACTAATTGTTGTTTCACAAGTGTCATAATCTTGGAGAATCAGCTGGTTAAAGATTTAAATAGACAAAAGAGAATCATTTGCAATGTAACCTTTCCTTAGAACAAAACAAAAAAAAAAAAAAAAAAAACACAATTATTACATACAATGATTAATATTTAGCTTTACTTCAAAGGGAACGTTTAGTCATTAAGAATACAATGATCAGTAACCATTTCAAGTTCATGTCTTATATAATTCAAAATCAGATAAAAAAATATCAATCAAGTGACTTCTTCAAATGTTGATATTATTTAACAGGCATAGTAATTACGTTGAAGGGTGTCATCAGGATGTCATGTATTCTCTTTTCTGTGGTAGTCTTTATGCTATGTAGTTGTTAAAATATTTCATTGCCATAGTGCTTGTATTCTCATTTCTGTTGCAGATTGTATACTGTGAAGTTGATCTTCTCTGAGAGATTGTTGGTATGAGTAAAGAGCATCCTGAAAGTTCTCCGTCATCTGCTGGCAAATCCATAATATCTGCCATGCTATGTTTTTGGTGATTCAAGGTATAAGCTGTCCCTGATCAAATAGATCTAAGGCCCTGAAATTATCTAAATCTGTTTTTGCTCTGATTGTGTCTACATGTATGTTGCAGAAAATCTATAGCATGTGTGATTCTACGGTGGGTGGAACAAATGAAATAGGCACACCGATCTGCTTACTAGACAATTGCTCTGGTATTAATTCACCGATGTAAAGAATTCTATTGTTTACATTGACATTCCATGCTATAGCTTGTCTCGTTTTTCTATACCAGGACTGATCCCCTACAGCCTCTACATACATCTTCTTATCTACATTAAAGTTGTGCATCACGTATGGCTGTGCTAGTTTGACCTATACGACCTCCATAATAGCTAATGCTTCCCTGTATCGCAATGTCCTGTAATAATACTTGGCTATGTACAGCATGTCTGAAATACAACCAAACTTAGCTGCTAATTTCAGGATGTGACAGGACTTTTTGTCAGCTCTGTATTTTAGCTTGTTTTCTTGTGTATAAGTATCCAAATGTAATACAAAAGCTAGATTCTGCAAGACCGAGGTTGAAAATCTCTTTAACATAATGACGTGAAACTGTGTCAAGTGTGAATTTATCATCTGTTCTATTGTGTGTAGATATGCAATACAGCTTTTTTATGTTTAAGGCGGGTAAGGAGTCATTGTTCGTTATTTCTTTACATAGTTTGACATGAAAATCAGCCTCAGAAAAATGTATATCTTCATCTGCACATTTAAAAAGATTGGGATCACGAAGGAAAGACAAACATCCACTACATGATATAATGGAGAGAGTCTCAAGCATGGATTGTATTCCCATCTTATAAAGTTCATACTGTCTATTAAAAAGAAAATTTTGGGCTTCACCATGAATAATACTGAGAAACATGATGTTACTAGGAATGGAAAAGTTATGACAAACCCCCTCATACACCAATTGGATGATAAGTTTAAAACAAACCCAAGACCTATACAGGAGATTATGTAGACACCACTGATGTATGATATTTTGATGGATTGTCCAGAAAACTGCCGTTTTCATGTGATAGGAACACAGTAATTTATCATCATCGCCTAATCCACCGTTAATTATTCTATTTAAAAACAATTTAAGCAAGGCATATGTAAAGAACTGAGGATGGTTCATTGCATACACAAGTTTTTGCACCTGCCAAAGTGAAAGAAATTCTCCATTCATTTGTTCCATGTCTTATTATCACATTTTGTTGCATAATCTATCGTGACATGACGAGATAAATTTTAGTCGGGATACAAGATAGCTATCTCAAAAATAAGATAGCTTATCTTGACTGGACAAAATAAAAAAATCAGTGTTTGTCGACAAACACGAAAATTATCATCACTTGATGAGATAGTTATCTTGGTTTGACATGATATGCTATGTTGATAAAAAATTATATGGATGGCATGAATATGCACTATAGTTGTTTTATATACCAAAATCAGTTTTGAAAAACAAAACACTCTTGATTTTATCAAGACAAGCTAAGTTTTATTATATATTTGTACAATCGCCAAGATAACTGCAGAACCCCACATAGGAACATATAATAGTCTTTCATCTTAAAAAATATTTTGTTAATTATTCCTTTAATGAAAAAGTTATAAAAGCTGATCATTAACTAAATAATTGACAGATCTCCAGTGTTTTTTGTGCGACAGAGATGGAGATCCTCCATTTATTGTATTTCTGCAATGTTATAACAGAGACAAGAGAATGGTCTGTATCACTTATTTTTTTTTTTTGCCACGTCATGACTGATTCCTCCAATCTACATCATTGGGTATGTTTCCGGTTTGTATTGGAGCGATATTATCACAATGCAACACGTTCAGCCTACAAAAATGGGCGGGGCCTAATTTTTCTTCACTGTTTTCACAAGATTTGCACCAATGCCATTGCTTAGATCACAACTGTTTTTCGAATCATAATAATCCCCCTGACTCCAATTCCCGGTACTGTCTACAATTTTTAACATAGCATTGCGCACACATACTCTGAAAAATCCTGTACATCT